>NC_091299.1:48282863-48290363 GCF_038502225.1 Cherax quadricarinatus | reverse complement strand
TATATATATATATATATATGTATATATATATATATATTTATATATATATATATATATATATATAGATATATATATATATATATATATATATATATATATATATATATATATATATATATATATATATATATATATATATATATATATATATATTATTTTTTTTTTTCAACAAGTCGGCCGTCTCCCACCAAGGCAAGGTGACCCAAAAAGAAAGAAAATCCCCAAAAAGAAAATGCCTTCATCATCATTCAACACTTTCACCTCACTCACACATAATCACATTTTTTGCAGAGGTGCCCAGAATACAACAGTTTAGAAGTATATACGTATGAAAAGACATTATATATCCCTGCAAACTACCAATATCCCAAACCCCTCCTTTAGAGTGCAGGCATTATACTTCCCACTTCCAGGACTCAAGTCCGGTTATATAAAATAACCGGTTTCCTTAAATCCCTTCACTAAATATTACCCTGCTCACACTCCAACAGCTCTTCAGGTCCCAAATACCATTTGTCTCCATTCACTCCAATCTAACACGCTCACGAACGCTTGCTGGAAGCCCAAACCCCTCGCCCACAACACCTCCTTTACCCCCTCCCTCCAGCCTTTTCGAGGACGACCCCTACCCTGCCTTCCTCTCCCTACAGATTTATACGCTCTCCATGTCATTCTACTTTGATCCAATCTCTCTAAATGACCAAACCACCTCTACAAAACCTATTCAGCCCTCTGTCTAATAATTTTATTAACTCCACACCTTCTCCTAATTTCCACACACCGAATTTTCTACATAATATTTACACCACACTTTGCCCTTAGACAGGACATCTCCACTGCATCCAACCGCCTCCTAGCTGTGCATTTACAACCCAAGCTTCACACACATATAAGAGAGTTGGTACTACTATACTTTCATACATTCCCTTCTTTGCCTCCATAGATAACATTTTTTGCCTCCATATATACCTCAATGCACCACTAACCCTTTTTCCATCATCAATTCTATGATTAACCTCATCCTTCATCAATCCATCTGCTGACACGTCAACTCCCAAATATCTGAAAACATTCACTTCTTCCATACTCCTCCTTCCTAATTTGATATCCAATTTTTCTTTATCCAAATCATTTCATGCTCTCATCACCTTACTCCTTTCTATGTTCACTTTCAACTTTCTACCTTTACACACACTCCCAAATCGTCCATTAACCTTTGCAATTTTACTTTAGAATCTCCCATAAGCACAGTATCATCAGCAAAAAGTAACTGTGTCACTTCCCATTTTGTATTTAATTCCCCATAATTTAATCCCACCCCTCTCCCGAACACCCTGGCATTAACTTCTTTTACAACCCCATCTATAAATATATTAAACAACCATGGTGACATTACACATCCCTGTCTAAGACCTACTTTTACCGGGAAGTATTCTCCCTCTCTTCTACACACCCTAACCTGAGCCTCACTATCCTCATAAAAACTCTTTCCAGCATTTAGTAACTTAACGCCTATTCTATATACTTACAACATCTGCCACATTGCTTCCCTATCCACTCTATTATATGCCTTTTCTAAATCCATAAATGCAATAAAAAATAAAAACTTTCCTACCATTATCTAAATACTGCTCGTATATGTGCTTCAATGTAAACACTTGATCTCCACATCCCCTACCCACTTAAAACCTCCTTCCTCATCCGCAATTCTACATTCTGTTTTTCCTCTAATTCTTTCAATAATAACCCTACCGTACACTTTTCCTAGTATACTCAGTAAACTTATTCCTCAATAAATTTTACAAGCTCTTTTGTCCCCCTTCCCTTTATATAAAGGGAATATACAAGCTCTATGCCAATCCCTAGGTACCTTCCACTCTTTCATACATTTATTAAACAAAAATACCAACCACGCCAACACTATATCCCCCCTGCTTTTAACATTTCTGTCATGATCCCATCAGTTCCAGCTGTTTACCCCCTTCCATTCTACGTAATGCCTCACGTACCTCCCCCACACTCACATCCTGCTCTTCTTCACTCCTGAAAGATGGTATACCTCCCTGGCCAGTGCATGAAATTACCGCCTCCCGTCGACATTTAGAAGTTCCTTAAAATATTCTCGCCATCTACCCAAAACCTCCATCTCCCCATCTACTAACTCCCCTACTCTGTTTTTAACTCACAAATCCATTTGCTCCTTAGGCTTTATTAACTTGTTTAAATCACTCCAAATTTTTTTCTTTTCATTAAAATTTTTTGACAGTGCCTCTCCCATTCTATCATCCGCTCTCGTTATGCACTCTCTCACCCTTCTCTTCACCTTTCTTTTACTCTCCATATACTCTACTCATCTTATAACACTTCTGCTTTGTAAATACCTCTCATAAGCTAACTTTTTCTCATTTATCACACCCTTTACTTCATCATTCCACCAATCACTCCCCTTTCCTCCTGCACCAACCCTCCTATAACCACAAACTTCTGCCCCACATTCTAATACTGCATTTTTAAAACTATTCCAACTCTCTTACCCCCCCCCACTACTCATACCTGCACCAGCCCACCTTTCTGCCAATAGTTGCTTATATTTCACCCGAACTTCCTCCTCCCTTAGTTTATTCACTTTCACCTCTCTCTTACTTGTTGTTGCCATTTTCTTCTTATTCCATCTACCTCTTACTCTAACTGTAGCTACAACTAGATAATGATCCGATATATCAGTTGCCCCTCTATAAACATGTACATTCTGAAGCCTAATCATCATCCTTTTATCCACCAATACATAATCTAATAAACTACTTTCATTATGTGGTACATCATACCTCGTATATTTATTTATTGTCTTTTTCATAAAATATGTATTACTTATTACCAAACCTCTTTCTACACATAGCTGAATTATAGGCTCCCCAATTTCCTTTACCCCTGGCACCCCAAATTTGCCTACTGCCTCCTACTTACCTACTTTAGCATATATATATATATATATATATATATATATATATATATATATATATATATATATATATATATATATATATATATATATATATATATATATATATATATGTATATATATATGTATATATATATATACATATATATATTGGCAGAGAGCATGTATAGTTCCTTTGTATAAAGGCAAAGGGGACAAAAGAGAGTGCAAAAATTATAGGGGGATAAGTTTGTTGAGTGTACCTGGTAAAGTGCATGGTAGAGTTATTATTGAAAGAATTAAGAGTAAGACGGAGAATAGGATAGCAGATGAACAAGGAGGCTTTAGGAAAGGTAGGGGGTGTGTGGACCAGGTGTTTACAGTAAAACACATAAGTGAACAGTATTTAGATAAGGCTAAAGAGGTCTTTGTGGCATTTATGGATTTGGAAAAGGCGTATGACAGGGTGGATAGGGGGGCAATGTGGCAGATGTTGCAGGTGTATGGTGTTGGAGATAGGTTACTGAAAGCAGTGAAGAGTTTTTACAAGGATAATGAGGCTCAAGTTAGAGTATGTAGGAAAGAGGGAAATTATTTCCCAGTAAAAGTAGGCCTTAGACAAGGATGTGTGATGTCACCGTGGTAGTTTAAAATATTTATAGATGGGGTTGTAAGAGAAGTAAATGCGAGGGTCTTGGCAAGAGGCGTGGAGTTAAAAGATAAAGAATCACACATAAAGTGGGAGTTGTCACAGTTGCTCTTTGCTGATGACACTGTGCTCTTTGGAGATTCTGAAGAGAAGTTGCAGAGATTGGTGGATGAATTTGGTAGGGTATGCAAAAGAAGAAAATTAAAAATGATTACAGGTAAGAGTAAGGTTATGAGGATAACAAAAAGATTAGGTGATGAAAGATTGGATATCAGATTGGAGGGAGAGGGTATGGAGGAGGTGAATGTATTAAGATATTTGGGAGTGGACGTGTCAGCGGATGGATCTATGAAAGATGAGGTGAATCATAGAATTGATGAGGGGAAAAGAGTGAGTGGTGCACTTAGGAGTCTGTGGAGACAAAGAACTTTGTCCTTGGAGGCAAAGAGGGGAATGTATGAGAGTATAGTTTTACCAACGCTCTTATATGGGTGTGAAGCATGGGTGATGAATGTTGCAGTGAGGAGAAGGCTGGAGGCAGTGGAGATGTCATGTCTGAGGGCAATGTGTGGTGTGAATATAATGCAGAGAATTCGTAGTTTGGAAGTTAGGAGGAGGTGCGGGATTACCAAAACTGTTGTCCAGAGGGCTGAGGAAGGGTTGTTGAGGTGGTTCGGACATGTAGAGAGAATGGAGCGATACAGAATGAATTTAAGAGTGTATCATTCTGTAGTGGAAGGAAGGCGGGGTACGGATCAGCCTAGGAAAGGTTGGAGGGAGGGGGTAAAGGAGGTTTTGTGTGCGAGGGGCTTGGACTTCCAGCAGGCATGCGTGAGCGTGTTTGATAGGAGTGAATGGAGACAAATGGTTTTTAATACTTGACGTGCTGTTGGAGTGTGAGCAAAGTAACATTTATGAAGGGGTTCAGGGAAACCGGCAGGCCGGACTTGAATCCTGGAGATGAGAAGTACAGTGCCTGCACTCTGAAGGAGGGGTGTTAATGTTGCAGTTTAAAAACTGTAGTGTAAAGCACCCTTCTGGCAAGACAGTGATGGAGTGAATGATGGTGAAAGTTTTTGTTTTTTGGGCCACCCTGCCTTGGTGGGAATCGGCCAGTGTGATAATAAAAAATTAAAAAATTATATATGTATATATATATATATAATATATATATTTATATATGTATATATATATCTATATATATACATATATATATATATATATATATATATATATATATATATATATATATATGTATATATGAATATATATATATATATATATATAAATAGATATATATATATCTATCTATATATAAAAATATATATATATATATATCTATATATATATATATATATATATATACATATATATATATATATATATATATATATATATATATATATATATATATATATATATATATATATATATATATATATATATATATATATATATATATATATATATATATATATATATATGCAAAACAACCACTGTGAAAGAATAGAGAAATTCCAAGCGCTTTCGTGACTACTCACATTATCAAGGAACTATGAAAGTAAAGCATCCAAGGAAGGTATATAAGGGGTCTGGCCAACACCTCACTATCAGATCCCACAATGGTTAAACACCTGATGCGCGCCGGCCCGACTGGACAGGTCCTTTGCAAAACCCACCAACAAACTATTCTACCCAAGAAAATTTTAAAAATTATTATTTGTCCAGTGTATTATTAAATTCTTCCCAAATTCTATTAATTATAAATGGATTTAAATTATATTAACCAAAGGGAATATTCATATTATTGTCAAAACTGCTTTTTATGAAACAAGATTCAATAATATTCCTGTCGACCACGGACTTGCTTGATACTACTTTCTCAACTTTTTGAAAATCAATTGGATGGTTAAAATCTCTTACATAAATAAACAGAGCATTGGAATCTTGTCCAGTTCTAATGCTATATTTATGTTGTTTTAATCTTAGTTCGAGATTTTTACCAGTTTGACCGTAATAAACTTTATCGCAAATTTTATTACGGTCAAACTGGTAAAAATCTCGAACTAAGATTAAAACAACATAAATATAGCATTAGAACTGGACAAGATTCGAATGCTCTATTTATTCATGTAAGAGATTTTAACCATCCAATTGATTTTCAAACCGATCATGGAAAAAATCGCCAACACAATGCTCTCCAATGCTTCAGGAAAGGACAAAGCTCGTCTATTGGCAGTGAAGGCACCACACTCAGGAGATTTCCTGTTAGCTGTTCCCAATTCCTCCCTGGGCACGCGTCTCGACCCGCAGGCCATTCGGATTGGTGTTGCTCTTCGCCTAGCCGCCCCCATCCTCACCGAACATAGGTGTATTTGCGGCAGGGCGACAGCTGATCAGTTCGGTCTTCATGGTCTTGTGTGTCACACAACAGAAGGGAAGTATGCCAGACATGAGGAGGTGAATGACATCATAAAGAGAAGCCTCGCCACAGCCCGTTGCCCAGCTCAACGGGAACCCCAAGTACAGAGGTCTGATGGAAGTCAAAAGCGTCCTGATGGAGCCACTATGCTACCCTGGAAGGATGGAAAGCAGATTGCCTGGGACTACACCTGTGCTGCCACATTGGCAGACACCTACTTGCCATACTCCGTAGTGGAAGGGAGTGGAGCTGCCAGCCACAGGGAGACTCAGAAGATCCGAAAATATGAAGACCTACCCCCTTGCTATAACTTCATTCCAATAGGGTCGGAGACCCATTGTGCATAGGGCAAGTGTGCTCTAAAGTTCCTCAAAGAACTGGGTGAAAAGCTCATCATAGAAACCAAGGACCACAGGGCGACCAGCTTTCTCTTTCAGAGACTCATTTTTGCGATCCAGAGAGGAAATGCCTGCAGCCTTCTGGGCACGCGGCCCACCGCAGGGGAGCTGGGCGAAGTATTCGAGATAGCTCTGAGTTACCTATGTTGTTTTACTTTCTGTTGTATTTTTGTGAATGTTTGGCCAATGTATTTTTGTCTTTGAATAAAACATACTTGAAATATAGGGGGTGGTAGGAGAAAATTCTCAAACAGCTTCAGGGAAAACCTTGAGTTTTCCCTGAAGCAAGTTTATTCTTTTCTCTGAGGATGAGGGTCCCTATGACAGTTCTAGAGGTGGTACTTCCCTATATATTTATATATATATATATATATATATATATATATATATATATATATATATATATATATATATATATATATATATATATATATATATATATATATATATATGTCGTGCCGAATATGTAAAACTGGTCAATTAACAAGAACTTATTTAAAATTAAGTCCTTTCTAAAACTTTCTCTTATACGTTTAAAGATATATTTTTTTCATTAATGTTGATGTAAAAATTTATAATTTTGCACCAAAAGGAACTTAGAAAACTTACCTAACCTTATTATAACAAGAATAATTTATTTTAGCCTAACCCAACTAAATATATTTCAGATTTGTTTACAGTAATTTAATACTAAACAAACACAGTGAAATATATTTTTTTCGTTAGGTTCAGAATGGTTTTGGCGAAATTATTGCATACTCAAATTTTCACTTGTCCTATATGGCAAGATAAGCGTTGCTATTTAAGCCAAGATGGCAAGTTCTGCCTATTCGGCACGATATATATATATATATATATATATATATATATATATATATATATATATATATATATATATATATATATATATATATATATATATATATATATATATATATATATATATATATATATATATATATATATATATATATATATATATATATATATATATATATATATATATATATATATATATATATATATATATATATCACTAACAACACTGCTGTTTTGGCCCATCTCATGGTAAGCGAATATACTGCTTGTTGAA
>NC_091299.1:48220203-48282763 GCF_038502225.1 Cherax quadricarinatus | reverse complement strand
TCAGGAGACACCAACCTTATGTCGCTTCACACAGCCCCAGAAATATAATTCATCCATTTCTGTACTGTTCGAAGCATTACACTTATATGTATTCTTGCCGAATAAGGCAAGCGAAAATTTGTGAATGCAATAATTTAGCAAAAATCATTCTGAATCTTACGAAAATAAAATATTTCTTTGTGTATGTTTATTATTAATTTTTTGTAAATTTATCTAAAATTTATTTAGTCAGATTAGGCCAAATTAAATAGCGCTTGATATAATAATGATGTATAAGTTTTCTAAGGTTCTTTTAGTACAAAATTATTAATTTTTACATTAACTTCCAAGGAAACTATTTAAGGGGTCTGGCCAGCACCTCGCTATCAGATCCCACAACGGTTAAACACCTGACGTGCGCCGACCCAACTTGGATAGGTCCTTTGCACAACTCACCCACAAACTATTCTACCCAAGAAAATTTAAAAATTATTATTTGTTCAGTGTATTATTAAATTCTTCCCAAATTCTATTAATTATAAATGAATCTAATTTATATAAACCAAAGGAAATATTCATATTATTGTCAAAACTGCTTTTTATGAAACAAGATTCAATAATATTCCTGTCGACCATGGACTTGCTTGATACTACTTTCTCAACTTTTTGAAAATCAATTGGATGGTTAAAATCTCTTACATGAATAAATATATATATATATATATATATATATATATATATATATATATATATATATATATATATATATATATATATATATATATATATATATATATATATATATATATATATATATATATATATATATATATATATATATATATATATATATATATATGCAAAACAACCACTCTGAAAGAATAGACAAATTCCAAGCGCTTTCGTGACTACTCACATTATCAAGGAACTATGAAAGTAAAGCATCCAAGGAAGCTATATAAGGGGTCTGGCCAGCACCTCACTATCAGATCCCACAACGGTTAAACACCTGACGCTCGCCGGCCCGACTGGACAGGTCCTTCGCAAAACCCACCAACAAACTATTCTACCCAAGAAAATTTTAAAAATTATTATTTGTCCAGTGTATTATTAAATTCTTCCCAAATTCTATTAATTATAAATGGACCTGATTTATATAAACCAAAGGAAATATTCATATTATTGTCAAAACTGCTTTTTATGAAACAAGATTCAATTATATTCCTGTCGACCATGGACTTGCTAGATACTACTTTCTCAACTTTTTGAAAATCAATTGGATGGTTAAAATCTCTTACATGAATAAATAGAGCATTGGAATCTTGTCCAGTTCTAATGCTATATTTATGTTGTTTTAATCTTAGTTCGAGATTTTTACCAGTTTGACCGTAATAAACTTTATCGCAAATTTTACAAGGAATCTTATAGACACATCCATCAGCATTTTGGGGGGAAATCTTTATCAAAAGTTTTTTTACTGTATCAAGATTTATGAATACAACTTTAATATTAAAAGTCTTAAGAAGAGAAAGCATATCAACCAAGTTTTCATGGTAAGGGAGAACCAACATATTTTTAGTTGAATAAGGCTGGTTGTCCCTTTTTGGATTGTTAAAAGTATTTCTAGCAACTTTAAAAGGTTTATCAATTACATTTCTTGGGTATTATAAATCATTACCTATTTCATAAATTTTGGATATTTCCTCATCTATGAACTCAGGACTACAAATTCGTAAAGCTCTCAAAAACATTGATGAGAAAACAGACAGTTTGACTCTATCTTGATGCGAGGAATAATAGTGGACATAGGAACAGTTATTTTTAGGTTTTCTGTAAATTTTAAATTTGAATTCATTATTACCCTTAATAATTAAAACATCTAGAAAAGGCAATGAGTTATTTTCTTCAAACTCAACAGTAAAGTTTATAGAATGGGCTAAGCTATTTAATTTTCCAAGGAAATGGCGTATATCTACATTTTTGGGCATAAGACACAAAATATCATCAACATATCTGAACCATTTAGCTCTGTCAGGGAGGATTGTGTTAAGCAGCCTTGTTTCAAAAAAACTCCATGTATAGGTTACTAAGATCATGTTAAAACCAAACATTCCCAATTGCCCTCAGAGATTCTTTAAGTCTTATGATACACTTAATGACAATAAAAATTTGCGCCTTACTAAAGCAGACAAAATAAATGCAATAGTAATTATTAAAGAAAATGATTACCAATGATTATTTGTCCAATGTATTATTAAACTCTAACCAAATTTTATTAATTATAAATTAATCTAATTTATACAAACATAAGGAAATATTCATATTATTTTCAAAACTGCTTTTTATGAAACAAGATTCAATTATATTTCTGTCAACCATGGACTTGCTTGATACAACTTTCTCAACTTTTTGAAAATCAATTGGATGGTTAAAGCCTCTCACATGAATAAATAGAGCATTGAAATCTTGTCCAATTCTAATGCTATATTTATGTTGTTTTAATCTAAGTTCGAGACTTTTACCAGTTTGACCGTAATAAACTCCATCGCAAATTTTACAAGGAATCTTATAGACACATCCGTCAGCATTCTGGGGGGAATTCTTTATCAAAAGTTTTTTTTTACTGAATCAAGATTTTTAAATACAACTTTAATATTAAAAGTCTTAAGAAGAGAAGGCATATCAACCAAGTTTTCATGGTAAGGGAGAACCAACATATTTTTAGTTGAATAAGGTTGGTTGTCCCTTTTTGGGTTGTAAAAAGTATTTCTAGAAATTTTAAATGATTTATCAATTACATTTCTCGGGTATTTCAGATCATTGGCTATTTCATAAATTTCGGATATTTCTTCATCTATGAACTCTGGACTACAAATACGTAAAGTTCTCAAAAACATTGATGACAGAACAGACAGTTTAACTTTATCTTGATGGGAAGAATAATAGTGTACATAGGAACAGTTATTTGTTGGTTTTCTGTAAATTTAAAATATGAATTCATTATCACTCTTAATAATTAAAATATCTAGAAAAGGCAATAAGTTATTTTCCTCAAACTCAACAGTAAAGTTTATAGAACAGGCTAAGCTATTTAATTTGCCAAGGAAATGGTTTATATCTACATTCTTGGGCATAAGTCATAAAATATCATCGACATAACTGAACCATTTTGCTCTATTAGGGAGGATTATGTTAAGCAATATTGTTTCAAAAAATTCCATATATAGATTACTAAGAACAGGTAAAAGAGGATTTCCTATTGCCATACCAAATTTCTGAGTGTAAAATTTATCATTAAATACAAATTTTGCATCAACAATGGAAAGTTTAATAAGTTTAATGATGGTAGGAACTGACAATTTTTAAATCATAATTAACGAGTTCTTCAGATAAGAAACTTAATAAATCATTAACAGGAACTTTCGTAAACAAGGAAATAACATCAAAACTAACCATGTTAAAATCATTTAAGTCAGTCCAGGAGCTTAATTTATCAACTAAATCTAAGTTCTTTTTAACATTGAAGATAGAAATTTTACCAACAATAGGGCTCAAAATGTCAACAAGCCATTTGTATAATTTATACGAAACTGATCCTTTGAAGCTAATAATTGGTCTGATCGGATTACCTGGTTTGTGTGTTTTTATTAGTCCATACATGTAAGGTAAAGATGGATTAGTGGAAGTAAATTGTTTAATTAATTCATCTTTGCCTTTTAGTAGACGTTTTATTGTTTTATTGAAATTGCTGTTAACTGTTTCTAAGGGATTCTTTCTAAGTTTAGAATAGGTTTCAGTATCATCTAAGAGATTATTCATTTTTTGTTGGTAATCATTTTCTTTCATAATTACTATTGCATTTATTTTATCTGCTTTGGTAAGGCGCAAATTTTTATTGTTATTAAGTGTATCATAAGACTTAAAGAATCTTTGAGGGCAATTGGGAATGTTTGGTTTTAACATAGAGCTATATACCATTCCTTTACTAATATTAATTTCATCAGTGGATAAATCAGAAAATTTTTCAAAGTTACAAAAGGCTTTTGCAATTTCAACATTATTAAGTTTTTTTGAAGTTGTAAAACTTAGACCAAAACCTAGAGCAGCAGTTGTATTTTTATATAACACTTCATCTGATAAGTTTATTACAAAATTGTTATTAGCATGCTTTGTCCAATCACTATTTTCAATTAAAATGTCTAATTTTCTTTTTAGTTTGTTTTTGAGTTCATTACAAATTCTTCTGAGTTTATTATAGCAATGATCCAACATACTGTGTTTCCATTCTGATGGAATGGCCTGATTAAAAGAGTATTTTTTGTTTCTCAATATTTTGAATGCTTCCTTCTCCTGTATTTTCGTTATTTCAATATGTTTCTGAAGAATAATTCTCATAAAATCATCAAAAGGACGATCTCTCATGTCAAGGATGATATTGGGTAAAAGAGACTTGGGCAGAACTTGTTCATTTAAACAATTTTTTAAAAAATTAAGTCGAATTTTTAACTTGTGGGACTTGATCAGTGCAGAAGAAAACTGTGAAACAAAAGAAACATGATTAGGAAAGCTTACCGAGAATATTCTGAAGAGTTGTGTGGTATCCATTAATTCAATAAGATCACAGTAAACAGGTGTTTTTAAAATATGCAAAACAACCACTGTGAAAGAGTAGTGAAATTCCAAGCGCTTTCGTGACTACTCACATTGTCAAGGAACTATGAAAGTAATACATCAAAGGAAGGCAATTAAAGGGCTGAGACCACACCTCACAGTCAACTCCCACAAACACCTGACACGGGACAATACCGCACTCATAAGAAAAGAGGAACACTGCAGTAGGTCCGCTGGTTCAACTAGTGGGTTGTCATGAGTACCTGTCTAGTTGGACCAGCGGACCTACTGCAGTGTTCCTCTTTTCATATGAGTGCGGTATTGTCCCGCGTCAGGTGTTTGTGGGAGTTGACTGTGAGGTGTGGTCTAAGCACGAAATTGCTTGGAATTTCACTACTCTTTCACAGTGATTGTTTTGCATATTTTAAAATCACCTGTTTACTGTGATCTTATTGCATATATATATATATATATATATATATATATATATATATATATATATATATATATATATATATATATATATATATATATATATATATATATATATACTCATGTACAGTAGACCGTTATTGACAGGGTAGTTACGTTCCTGAAAACATTGTGTTAGGTAAAACCGTGTAAGATGAACTGAAGAACTTATTGGGAAAATAGGGTTACGTTCCTGAGAGCCCCAAAAAAGTCTAACAACTTTTTTTTAGGCTTCCACATCTTACAAAAATAAAAGTGAATATGTAATTGCAGTTCATTGTTGTGATGTATTATGTTGTTTTTACTGCTTAAGACTACAAATGTAACATGAATAATAGCATTTCTTACCTTAAATTGTTTGTGCTGGTGTTTGTGGATGATTGTGAAGAGAGTGGAGAGTTATGTTGTGGTCCTACTGGGCTGAGGTGGATGGTAGAGGTTCTGGTACTGAAGTTGATGGTTGTACTGGAGTGTCTAACTTTGTCATTCAGTCAATCAAGTCGTTCAGTAAGTCAGTCAAGTGATTCAGTAAGTCAATCAAGTGATTCAGTAAGTCAGTCAAGTGATTCAGTAAGTCAGTCAAGTCGTTCAGTAATTCAGTCAAGTTGTTCAGTAAGTCACTTAAGTCATTCGGTAAGTCAGTCAAGTCATTCAGTAAGTCAGTCAAGTCCTCCAATAAGTCAGTCAAGTTATTCAGATAGTCAATCAAATCAATCCGTAAGTCAATCAGGTCATTCAGTTAGTCAAATCACTCAGTAAACCAGTCAAATCATTCAGTAAGTCAGTCAAATCATTCAGTAAGTCAGTCAAGTCATTCAGTAAGTCAGTCACTCATTCATTCAGTAAACAGTCAGTCTGTCACTAAGTCAGCCAGTCACACAAACATATGTTTACCTTTTTTATGTGTACAAAGTAACACTTCATTATGGCCACAGGATGTCTTGTCTAATATGCGGTGCGAATGCTCTGATGGTGGGGTGGTGTCGGGTGGGGGGGGAGCTGAGGACGGCGGAAGGTCTCCTCAGCTGAACCACAACAAGGCGGCCGCTTGAGGAAAAGGGAAGTTTTTTTTTTTACCTTCCCCCAAAGTGAACCGTGTTAAATTAATCACACGACATGTTACATAAAACTGTGCCGCAATTCTTCAATCGTGCTATACTCAAATCGTGCCAAATAATCTTATGCTAAATAACGGTCTACTGTATATGTATTTGAAGGTAAGGCAAGTGAAGGTTTTTCTGTATTAAAATCCCGAGAAGTTGCTGTGTCTGACAGGAATGTAAATAAAAATGCCTAAGTGTCGCACATGTGTCTGATTTTTCAAATTGTCGGTTCTCTGAATCACTTGTTTACATTCCTGTTAGACAGAGTAACATCTTGGGCTCTTAATACAGGGAATTCTTCACTTCCCTAACATTTAGGCATGACTTACTTCCACTTTTGGATTTGTTAATGTAATACCACCTACGACTGCTTCACCTCACCTCTCTACAGTATATAAGCCACTTTTTTGCACATATGCCATATACTTTTCAAGATTGATGGACTGATTACATACACTCAATGCTTAGGGACTGATTACCTCAAACTCCTCCTGATGTGTATGGGCTGATGAAGCTACTGACTGGCGAATCTTTTCCTCGATAAAGATACCCATGTGTTGCAAATGTGTTTAATTTACAGGTTCCGACAGACCTCAAGACGCTAGAGGCAAGAGTCTATCCTTAACAATCATTAAATTTTTAAACAATGTTGAGAGTCTCTTGTTAATAATGCTGAGGGACACTCTTAAACAATGTTGATAGTCTCTTGTTAATAATGCTGAGGGACACTCTTAAACAATGTTGAGAGTCTCTTGTTAATAATGCTGAGGGACACTCTTAAACAATGTTGAGAGTCTCTCGTAAATAATGCTGAGAGATACTCTTAAACAATATTGAGAGAGTCATGTAAATAATGATGAGAAACACTCTTAAACAATGTTGAAAGTGTCTTGTAAATAATGCTGAGAAAAACTCTTGAACAATGTTGAAAGTCATATTTAAGCAAGACTGAGAAGCACTGCCAAATATAACTAACATGCATTACCAACACTTTTATCACAAACTTACAAATATATCACTGTCTTCTGAAACATAATATTTGAGTAGTATAAAATAGTCTGCCTCGCTGGTCTGTAATTTCGACATTAAAATAAAAAAAAAATGTTTTTTTTGCTCATATTTTTTCGTATCATTGAGTATATATATATAGTATATAGCACTTGTGAAGGTATAATTAAGATAGGTGGCAATTATATACCCTTGGTCAATATACTACTGTCGGTAGTTAGGGAAACTCCGTACCCGTGTTCTTTGTTTTCTTTATTACTACGTTAATAAAACGCTGTTATCATGTTAACGATAATTACTCATATGCGTGTATATGGTACTTTGTTTTGTAAGTGTGTGTGTGTGTGTGTGTGTGTGTGTGTGTGTGTGTGTGTGTGTGTGTGTGTGTAAGTGCTTGCATGTGCGTGCGTATGTGTGTGAGTGCGTACTCATGTAATTGTGGTTGTAGGAGTAGAGCCATAGCTCCTGGTCCCATCTATTCATTAATCGCCACTAGGTCCAATCTCTCCCCGCTCTATGAGCTTCATCATACCTCTTCTTAAAACTATGTATGGATCCTGCCTCCACTACGTCACTTTCCAGACTATTCCACTTCCTGACAACTCTATGACTGAGAAATACTTCCAACACCCTTGTGACATGTGACTCATCTGAGTCTTCAACTTCAAATTGTGACCTCTTGTTGCTGTGTCCCATTTCTGGAACATCCTGTCAATGTCCACATTGTCAATTCCTCACAGTATTTCATATGTCGTTATCATGTCCCCTCTATCCCTCCTGTTCTACAGTGTCGTCAGGTCTATTTCCCTTAACCTTCCTTCAAAGCATATCTCCCTTACCTCTGGGATTAGTCTTCTTTTAAACCTTTGCACTTTCTCTAATTTCTTGAAGTGTTTTACCAGGTGTGAGTTGGAAACTGGTCTTGCATTTTCCAATGTGAGCCTGACGTACACGGTGTATAGAGTCTTGAACGATTCCTTACTGAAGTGTAGGAACGCTATTCATAGGTCTGCCAGGCGCACATATGCTGCAGCAGGTATCTGGTTGATGTGTCCCTCAGTAGAAATGCTGGGTATTATACACTCCCCAAGATCCTTTTCCTTGAGTGAGGTTCGTAGTCTTTGACCCCCCAGCCTGTATTTTGTCTGTGATCTTTGCCCTTCCCCGATTTTCATGACTTTGCATTTGGTATGTATGTGGGGGGGGGGGGGCAGAGTGTATACTCATCAATATGTACCCACCTAAATGTGGTGCTGGCTCCGCCTCTTCTCTAGATTCTACTAGGTTCACTTTCTCCTGGCTTCCAGAACCTTATCGAACCTCCTCTAAATCAATGTATGGATCCCGTCTCTATCACTTCACTATGCTGTTCGTTCCACTTCCTAACCACTATAAGACTGAATAGATACTTTAACGTCCCCGTGACTCCTCTGTGTTTTCAGTTTTCAGCTATACATACAGTCGTCTTCCTGTTATCTATTTCTCAAATAATGTATCCATAATCAGTATTTCATTTCTTCCCATTATTTTGTACATTGCTGTCACATCACCCCTAATGCTTCAATACCCCAGTGTCATCAAGCTTAATCTCTATCGCTGCAAACCCCTACATCTTCTCTAGTCTCTTGACATGCTTCTCCAGTTGTGGCTTCTATACAGGTACTGCATACAGTATGGGCCGTTTGACGTAACCTGTATATAGTTTCGTGAATGACTCCTTATCTAGATATCTGAAAGCTAGTCATATATTTGCCAGTCGCGCACTTTCTCTAATTTTCTGACGCGCTTGATCAAGTGTGGGTTCCAAACAGGTGCTGCATACTCCAATATGAGCCTGACGTACACGGTGTACAGTGTCTTGAACGATTCCTTACTAAGGTATCGGAACGCTATTCTCAGGTTTGCCAGGCGTACATATGCTGCAGCAGTTATCTGGTTGATGAGTGCTTCCGGAGACGTGCTCGGTGTTATACTCACCCCAAAATCTTTCTCCTCGAGCGAGGTTTGCAATCTTTGGCAACTTGGCCTATACTCCGTCTGCGGTCTTCTTTGCCCTTCCCCGATCTTCATGACTTTGCATTTGGCTGGGTTAAATTCGAGAAGCGAGTTGCTGGACCATGTGTCCAGCCTGCCCAGATCTCTTTGGAGCCCTACCTGATCCTCATCTGATTTAATTCTCATCATTAATTTCACATCTGCGAACAGGGACACTTCTGAGTCTAACCCCTCCATCATGTTATTCACATTTACCAGAAATAGCACTGGTCCTAGGATCGATCCCTGTGGGACCCCGCTCGTCACAGGTGCCCACTGTGATACCTCATCACGTACCATGACTCGTTGTTGCGTGCGTGTGTGTGTGTGTGTGTGTGTGTGTGTGTGTGTGTGTGTGTGTGTGTGTGTATGTGTGTGTACTCACCTAATTGTACTCACCTATTTGTGGTTGCAGGGGTCGAGACTCAGCTCCTGGCCCCGCCTCTTCACTGATCGCTACTAGGTCCTCTCCCTCTCTGCTTCCTGAGCTTTGTCATACCTCTTCTTAAAACTATGTATGGTTCCTGCCTTCACTACTTCACTTGCTAGGCTATTCCACTTCCTGACGACTCTATGACTGAAGAAATACTTCCTAACATCCCTGTGACTCGTCTGAGTCTTCAGCTACCAGTTGTGACCCCTTGTTTCTGTGTCCCCTCTCTGGAACATCCTATCTCTGTCCACCTTGTCTATTCCCCGCAGTATCTTGTATGTCGTTATCATGTCTCCCCTGACCCTTCTGTCCTCCAGTGTCGTCAGTCCGATTTCCCTCAACCTTTCCTCGTAAGACATTCCCCTGAGCTCTGCGACTAGCCTTGTTGCAAACCTTTGTACTTTTTCTAGCTTCTTGACGTGCTTGACCAGGTGTGGCTTCCAGACTGGTGCTCCATACTCCAGTATGGGCCTAACATACACAGTGTACAGTGTTTTGAACTATTCCTTATTAATGTATCGGAATGCTATTCTCAGGTTCCCAGGCGCCCGTATGCTGCAGCAGTTATTTGGTTGATGTGTGCCTCCGGTGACGCGCTTGGTATTATGGTCACCCCAAGGTCTTTCTCCCTGAGTGAGGTCTGTAGTCTTTGTCCACCTAGCCTATACTCTGTCTGCACTCTTCTTCGTCCCTCCCTAATCTTCATGACTTTGCATTTGGCAGGATTGAATTCGAGAAGCCAGTTTCTGAACCACATGTCCAGCCTGTCCAGGTCTCTTTGCAGTCCTGCCTCATCCTCATCCAATTTAATTCTTCTCATCAACTTCACATCATCTGCGAATAGGGACACTTCAGAGTCTATTCCTTCCATCATGTCGTTTGCATATATCAAAAATAGCACTGGTCCTAGACTGACCCTGTGGAACCCCGCTCGTCACAGGCGCCCACTGTGATACCTCTTCACGTACCATGACTCGTTGCTGCCTCCCTGTCAGGTATTCCCTGATCCATTGCAGTGCCCTCCCTGTTATATGCGCCTGATACTCCAGCTTCTGCACTAATCTCTTGTGGGGAACTGTGTCAAAGGCCTTCCTGCAGTCTAGGAAAACGCAATCAACCCACCTTACTTCTGTTACCTTTTCATAAAACTCCAGGAGGTTTGTGACACAGGATTTGCCTTCCATGAACCCATGCTGGTTTTCATTTATAATCTTTTTTTGTTCCAGGTGTTCCACCACTCTCCTCCTGATAATTTTCTCCATGACTTTGCACACAATACATGTCAGAGACACAGGTCTGTAGTTTAGTGCCTCATTTCTGTTTCCTTTCTTAAATATGGGGACTACATTTGCTGCCTTCCATTTCTCAGGTAGTTGCCCAGTTTCAAGGGATGTGTTGAAGATTGTGGTTGGTGGCACGCACAGCATTTCTGCTCCTTCTCTTAGGACCCATGGGGAGATGTTGTCCGGTCCCATCGCCTTTGAGGTATCAAGGTCACTTAGCAGCTTCTGCACCTCCTCCTCGGTTGTTCGTATGTCATCCAACACTTGTTGGTATATTCCCACTTGATGTTCCCTTCTGTGCTGTCTTCCCACAGCCCTTCCTGTCTCTACTGTAAAAACTTCCTTAAATCTCCTGTTCAGCGCCTTACATACCTCCTGATCATTTATTGTGAGTTCTCCACCTTCTGTCTTCAATCTGATCACCTGGTCTTTGACTGTTGTCTTCCTCCTGATGTGGCCATACAACAGTTTCGGGTCAGTCTTAATTTTCGATGCTTTGTCATTTTCATACTGTCGCTGGGCCTCCCTCCTTACCTGTCCATACTCGTTCCTGGCTCTGCGACTGATCTCCCTATTTTCGTGTGTTCTCTGTCTTCTGTACTTTTTCCATTCTCTATTGCACTTTGTTTTTGCCTCCTTACACCGTCGGGTAAACCAGGGGCTCGTTCTGGTCTTCCCATTGTTTCGGTTGCCCTTGGGAATAAACCTTTCCACTTCCTCCTTGCATTTTGTTGTTACATATTCCATCATTTCGTTGACTGGCTTTCCTGCCAGTTCTCTGTCCCACTGGACCTCCTGCAAGACGTTCCTTAACCCTATGTAGTCCCCTCTTTTATAGTCAGGCTTTTCCCATTCAACTCCTGTTACTCTCTCCACTTGCAACTCTACTATGTATTCAAAGCACAGAACCTCATGGTCACTAGCTCCTAGGGGACTCTCATATGTGATGTCCTCAATGATGTCTGAACTGCCCAGGGTGAACACAAGGTCCAATCTTGCTGGTTCATCCTCCCCTCTCACTCTGGTAGTGTCCTTAACATGTTGGTGCATGAAGTTTTCCAGCACCACGTCCAACATCTTGGCTCCCCATGTTTTGGGACCCCCATGTGGCTCCAGGTTTTCCCAGTCAATCTCCCTGTGGTTGAAATCCCCCATAACCAGCAACTTTGCTCTGCTGGAGTGAGCTCTTCTTGCCACCTCAGCAAGTATGTCCACCATTGCTCTCTTGCTCTCTTCCTATTCCTCTCTTGGCCTCCTGCAGTTCTGTGGTGGATTATACATCATTGGAATCACCACCTTGTGCTCCCCAGACTAAAGTGTACCTACTATGTAGTCTCTTTCTCCTGCCTCATCTATGCCTCCCATTTTCTCGAATTTCCATCTGTTTTTTACGAGCAGAGCAACCCCCCCTCCCCCTCTGCCTCTTCTATCTTTCCTCATGATCTGGTATCCTGGTGGGAAGATTGCATCTGTTATTGTCTCCTTGAGTTTTGTTTCTGTGACTGTTATGATGTCTGGGGACTTCTCATTGATTCTTTCTTGTCATTCCTCATGTCTATTCGTTAATCCATCTACATTTGTGTACCAAACCATCAACTTCTGTTCTAATACTGTAACTGTGGTGCGGGGGGTGGGAACAGAGGGATCGGTATGTGTTGGTTGGTTTGGATTGATCAGTTGCCTTGGGGGTGTCGTGGCTGGAGTCCTTCTGCAGGTGTTTCTGGGGGTGTGCTTGTCCTTCCACTTGTTTCTGGGTTATTCTGCTCTCCTTTTTCATTTCCTCTCATTTCTCCTTTCGTTTTTGCACTCTCTCTTTCAGCATCATCCTTTCCTCCTGTGTTCTGTCTCGATCGAGGTACACACTCATGAACTCCTGTTTGCCTCTCAGCCGTGCTTTCTCCTGCAGGATCATGGTTCGGGTTGATTCTGCCTTGAAAATTACTTTGAGAGGCCGATTCCTTTTCTTTGTGAACCACCCGATTCTCTGAAAATTTGCCACTTGGATTATGTCCCCCTCGCCTATCACCTACATGATACCTTCAATCACTTTTTTCTCCTCCTGCTTCCTTTCATCATAAGTTTCCCCTTTAGCTTCGTCTAGCCCATAGACAAAAACTGATCTCTCCCTTTCCACCTCCCACTGTGACTCCCATTGCATCCTCTGAGGTGTTTTAGTTCCTTCCTTCAGTCCCTTCCCTAGCTATGGCCCCTATGCTCATTGGTTTGTCCTTCCTGCTCACCTGTTCCTGGCCCCCCACAGGTGTCTGGTAAGGTCCCTGCACATGTCCTAGTTCCTTCAATTTCTTCCAACCTCTCATTCTGTCCTAGTGTGCTCCCTGTCTTTGTTTTGGCCCATGTGGGTTTGACAGGACCTCTGCATACAGTTTAGCTTCCATGCTCCCTTCAGACCCGTTGTCTGTGTCTGATGTAGACATTGCTGATGATACTTCTGTAATATCTTTGTATCTATGCTGTTTCAGATGTCTCAGCGCCTCTTCTAATCTCTGTATCTTTCTTTCTGCTGCTGTGGCATGTTGCTTCCACCTTCTGCATTCTGCTGCTAACCTCTCCTCCATCTTCCTTGCAAGCTCATCTAGCTTCCTTCCCCAGTCTTCCTCCCTTTTTTTGAGCTCTGCCTCCTAGTCCTCCCTCCCAGATTCGTCCTTCGGGCCCCTTGTTCTTATCCTAGTTCTAGGTTCCCCCATTACTCCACAGAAGGAAGGGGGAGAGGTGGTTAGGGGGAGGGGAATAGGTGGTTAGGGGTAGTGGGGATGGATGGTTATGGGGAAGGGGAGGATGGTTATTAGAGGGGAAGAGGTAGTTGGGGGAGGGGTTTAGATGGTTTGGGGGAGAGGTTAGATGGTTTGGGTAGGGGTAGGTGGCTAGGGTGAGGGGGAGAGGTGGTTAGGGGGGTTAGGGGAAGGGGGAGTATGAGTTTGTGTCAAGTGTATATGTGCTTGTGTATGTGTGCTTGTGTATGTGTGTGTGTGCATGTGTGGGAGAGAGAGGGATGGGATTAAGGGGGGGAGGGGGAGAGAATGATGAGTGACCCTTAGAAGCGGGGAAGGTGTGTGTGTGTATGGGATTAGAAGGGAAGGGAGGGGAAAGAGGGCTGAAGGTAAAGTGACCGCTTGATAACGGGGCTTGCGTGTGTGGGGGAGGGGGAGAGGTGGTTAGGGGAAGGGGGAGTACGTGTTTGTGTCAAGTGTATATGTGCTTGTGTATGTGTGCTTGTGTATGTGTGTGTGCATGTATGGGAGAGAGAGGGATGGGATTAAGGGGGGGAGGGGGAGAGAATGATGAGTGACCCTTAGAAGTGGGGGAGGTGTGTGTGTGTAAGGGATTAGAAGGGAAGGGAGGGGAAAGAGGGCCGAAGGTAAAGTGACCGCTTGATAACGGGGCCTTGCGGGTGTGTATGTGTGTGTGTGTGTGTGTGTGTGTGTGTGTGTGTGTGTGTGTGTGTGTGTGTGTGTGTGTGTGTGTGTGTGTGCGCATGTGTGTGTGTGTGTATGTGTATGTGTGTGTGTGCGTGTGTGTGTGCGTGTGTGTGTGTGTGTGTGTGTATTCGCCTATTTAGTTACCATTTTGTCCTAGTGCAGGTGTGTGTGTGTTTATGTGTGTATATGTGTCTGTTCGTGTGTATGGGGGAGGTGTGAGGGGGAGATATTGCTAATACATACCAGTAATTCTGGGTTATAAAAAGCGGAAATTGCTTCTAGGGTCTAAAGCTTCTGTGAGTGTCTGCCCTTGTGTGTGTGTGTGTGAGGGAGGGAGGGATTGTTAGGGGGGGGGGTAGGTGGTGTGGTTGAAAGATCCGTTATACCTCTACGTCGTGTAAGCTCAAATTTAGTCCCAGTTGTCTTTCCTAGTAATGCTACTCTCTCCACTTATTGCCCTTTCTGGATTTAAGTATCAGTTATTGCTGGCTATTATGTGTGTGTGTGTGTGTGTGTGTGTGTACTCACCTAGTTGTACTCACCTAGTTGAGGTTGCGGGGGTCGAGTCCGAGCTCCTGGCCCCGCCTCTTCACTGATCGCTACTAGGTCACTCTCCCCGAGCCGTGAGCTTTATCATACCTCTGCTTAAAGCTATGTATGGATCCTGCCTCCACTACATCGCTTCCCAAACTATTCCACTTACTGACTACTCTGTGGCTGAAGAAATACTTCCTAACATCCCTGTGATTCATCTGTGTCTATAGCTTCCAACTGTGTCCCCTTGTTACTGTGTCCAATCTCTGGAACATCCTGTCTTTGTCCACCTTGTTAATTCCCCTCAGTATTTTGTATGTCGTTATCATGTCCCCCCTATCTCTCCTGTCCTCCAGTGTCGTCAGGTTGATTTCCCTTAACCTCTCCTCGTAGGACATACCTCTTAGCTCTGGGACTAGTCTTGTTGCAAACCTTTGCACTTTCTCTAGTTTCTTTACGTGCTTGGCTAGGTGTGGGTTCCAAGCTGGTGCCGCATACTCCAATATGGGCCTAACGTATACGGTGTACAGGGTCCTGAACGATTCCTTATTAAGATGTCGGAATGCTGTTCTGAGGTTTGCTAGGCGCCCATATGCTGCAGCAGTTATTTGGTTGATGTGCGCTTCAGGAGATGTGCCTGGTGTTATACTCACCCCAAGATCTTTTTCCTTGAGTGAGGTTTGTAGTCTCTGACCCCCTAGACTGTACTCCGTCTGCGGCCTTCTTTGCCCTTCCCCAATCTTCATGACTTTGCACTTGGTGGGATTGAACTCCAGGAGCCAATTGCTGGACCAGGTCTGCAGCCTGTCCAGATCCCTTTGTAGTTCTGCCTGGTCTTCGATCGAGTGTATTCTTCTCATCAACTTCACGTCATCTGCAAACAGGGACACCTCAGAGTCTATTCCTTCCGTCATGTCGTTCACAAATACCAGAAACAGCACTGGTCCTAGGACTGACCCCTGCGGGACCCCGCTGGTCACAGGTGCCCACTCTGACACCTCGCCACGTACCATGACTCGCTGCTGTCTTCCTTACAAGTATTCCCTGATCCATTGTAGTGCCTTCCCTGTTATCCCTGCTTGGTCCTCCAGTTTTTGCACCAATCTCTTGTGTGGAACTGTGTCAAACGCCTTCTTGCAGTCCAAGAAAATGTGTGTGTGTGTGTGTGTGTGTGTGTGTGTGTGTGTGTGTGTGTGTGTGTGTGTGTGTTTGTGTGTCTGTGTGTGTGTGTGTGTACTCACCTAATTATGGTTGCAGGGGTCTAGTCACAGTTCCTGGCCACTCCCCCTCTCTGCTGCCTGCTACTTGGTTTACTCCGTCCTGGTTGCGTGATCATACCTATTACTTCTACCACTTTTGCTATTTAGGGAGCTCTACTTCTTTACTACTCCAAGGATAAGGAAGTATTTCCTAATATCACTTTGACTCATTGTTTATTTCAACTTCCAGATGTGCTCCCGTGTTTCTGAACCACGGCTGTCAAACAGACACGTCCTAATCTTATTGGAAACCTTTACGTTAATCCTTCCTTCGTTTCTGTCTTTATCAGATGCGGGTTCCTTACTTGTGCTGCATATTTCATGCTGGATCTTTTGTAAGCCATGAATAAGGCCGTAAATGGCTTCTTTCTTGAGGTTCATCAAGGCTACTCTTAATTTGTCAGTCTTGCGTTTGTTGTAGTAGTCATTTGGTTGATGAGTGTTTCAGGCGAAGTACTCAGAAATACATTTCATCGTGGCTCTTCTATTTCTAGGAGGTTTTCAGCCTTTTTCTTCCTTCTCCATTGTTCAAAATCTTTCCTTTGCTGTGGCTAAATTTTAATTGCTACTTGACAGACTGTAATGCGTAGCCTTTCTTATTCCATTCCTGTTAGAATTCTACTCATTTCTCATTATCCGTCTGTTATGTATGACTCAGTACCTTCTGTCCTGAACGTTAATATATTTAGAAAACTGTACTGGTCTTAGTAATGAAACTGGAGGAACCCAACTCGTCACTCTCATTCGTCTATTTTGGCACTTCCTCCCCGACAATAACTATTTGTTTCATTCCTTCTAAGTATTCCTTGATCCACCATATTGCTTTCCCTTTTACAGTTGTGTTCTACAGCTTTTATCTCAGTTTCTTGTGGAGTACTGAATCCGATGCCTTTTTTTTTACACTACAAAAAAATGCAGTTCACTTTTCCCTCTTTCTCCTGTCTAACGTTCTTCACGTTGTCATAAAACATGATGTTTGCGAGGCAGGATTTACAGTCATGAAAACTGTGCTGGAGGTTATTTATGAATCCTTCCCATTCTAGGTGATCAACTACTTTGCCGATAAATATCTCCATATCCTTATGTATTATGCATGTCAGTGCCAAAGGCCAATAAGCTAATGCTACCTGTCAGCTCACTTTAATTAATATCGGTACAGCATTAAGTTTTTTCTGGCCTCAGGCAGCTGCACTTTTAATTAATATCGGCACAACATTAAGTTTTTCTGACCTCAGGTAGCCGCACTTTTAATTAATATCGGTACAGCATAAAGTTTTTTCTGACCTCAGGCAGCTGCACTTTTAGGAGAATCGTGGATCCTTTACACTTATTGATTTCTCTCTCAGGTCTCTTGTTTAAACATGTAGTGATTTCGGTGTGAATATTTAGGATCTATTCCTTTAGAATCATTCAAGTGTAGATTATGAAGTTAATTTCACTCTTACTTACAAGGGACTTCAATCGCTTTCAGGAATTTAGAAGCCTGACTGGTTTTATATGAGCTGTGAATGTTCTTTGCACATTTTTCACTTCTACATTTTTGCCTACCATGAATGGGCCATTAATATTATAATCAAAACTAAGTGCTAAAACAAACGGGTCTGTTAAAATATAGCAATATTCCAGCCTACCATGAATGGGCCATTAATATTATAATCAAAACTAAGTGCTAAACCAAACGGGTCTGTTAAAATATAGCAATATTCCAGCCTAGACTGAACTACTGACCTGCAGAGTGTTATCTCGAGCATGGCATCTCTTCTAGAGAAAATTCAAGATATTCAACGTATTATTAGGTATCACAGAATTTGTTAGAGCATTAATTTTATTTTATAGAACTTTCGAATCGTTGGATTCTGATTGGCCGCAGATTTTCAGCCTTGGAGTGTCTTTTTCATAACGTCAGCTTCAAAGTATTATTCGTCTACATAAGTCCCAAATTGCTAATTTTATTGAAAAATTATGGATAACAATTTCAAATTTATTAACATTATCTTCAAAATATCAACGCTGATTATTTCCTTAAGAACGAAGATGCTCTAATGGCTTAGGCTATTTAGGATGAAATTTGAAAATCTTTGGATTTAGAGTAATTACTGGAAAATGCATTTTGTGATAGTTTTAAACTTTCAGTGTATTTTGGCTTAATTAGAACAAACCTTTGCTTTTACTCTGTGTTCTGTATATTTTAAAGGAACGACGAGCGAAATCGTCTTGTTTTTTTTTGGGTCCAATTTCAATGGAATTTTTACTGAAAATTAAACAGCATTTCAAATCTAAATACTGTGTTTTTAGTAATGTTTTTCCTTACAGTTAGACAGAAAAAAATAAAAAGTGCCTTATTCTATAAGGCTTAAATGTATCCCTCTACTACAAAATTGGTAAGACTTAAAATGTTCTAGTAGACATCAGATGAAAGATAACAAGTTAAATAATCTAATTACAGGGACGTTTGAGCGAATTATGTAATTCAATAGAACCATCATTCCTCAATAACGTGTGAAAAAATCATGATGCTCCTATAAATACTCTTCGAATGAGAGGGTAAACAATGCCAGTAACTTATTCCGGAGTTATTCCTAATTATGTTTTCTGTAAAACTCTGTGGTTATGGCGTGCCAAATCTGAGCATGTTGCACCCCTTCCCCTCCCGTCATTGTTGACAGCCTGCTGGCTATTAAGGGACAATCTCTGTGCTCTCTTCACTCTAGTCCTCAGAGAAATTGCCATGATGATTCTCTTCAAATCACTTGTGCTCTCTAGGCGGGAATACTTCTGTGCACTAATGCCCCCCTTCAAGGGTGGCGACATTGCAAACCTGGAGAGTGTACAAAGAACTTTCACGACACACATAAGTGTGATAAGGCACCTAAACTACTGGGAATGGTTGAAGGTCCTTGATCTGTATTCCTCGAACGCAGGCGAGAGAGATACATGACAATATGCAGTTGGAAGGTCCTGGAGGGATTGGTACCAAACCTGCACACGAAAATCACTCTATTTGAAAGCAAAAAACTCGGCAGGAGATACAACATTCCCCCGATGAAAAGCAGGGGCTCCACAAGTACACTGAGAGACAACACAGTAAGTGTCTGGGGTCCAAGACTGTTCAGTTGCCTCCCAGCATACATAAGGGGGATTGCCAATAGACTCCTGGCTGTCTTCAAGAAGGCACTGGACATGCATCTAAAGTCAGTGCCTGACCAACCGGGCTGTGGTTCGTACGTCAGCTTGCGTGCAGCAAGAAGTAAAAGCCTGGTTGATCATACCCTGATCCACCATGATGCCTGGTCTCAGACCGGGCCGCGGGGGCGTTGACCCCCGAAACCCTCTCCAGGTAAACCCCAGGTATGTAGAATATTTAAAATGAAACAATCATAAAAATCGTAATTTTTTTTAATAAAAAAAAACCCACTAATTGCCAACATGTCCTCTTACTGAGAACAAGAACAAAAAAAATTACATTAGTTGAAAAACATACTTAGATATATGATAGAAACAAGCTGATTCCATCAACATGTTCCCAGAATTATGCGCTATTTTTTTTTTTTTTACAAGAAAACATTATTTTCCATAATTTTTCAATTTCAGTTTTTTTTATCACTAAAAAACAACTCGTTGCACTCTTAAATTTCTCATTTCATCAAATTTTGAAAGAATGCTTCCTTCCTTGGTGCCTGTATTTATTTTTTATATTGAACTGAGTTTGTACGTGCCAGAATATCCTAATCGTAACTGAAATATACGATCAAGTTGGGACTCCCTCAGCCCTTACAATCCTACAGGCTGAGGAAAAATGGAGGTTACCAGAGGACACATAGGTTATAGCATAGATACACATGAGTAGCTAGATTAAACCTAAGCCAATGCAAGTAACTTAATACAATGATAAATCCGGAGAGCTACTTACCGGGAGAGACAGGAGTATAGTGACCTAAATGGTTTAACCAGGCTACAAGGTCAACTGCAATAGTTCTCTCCCGATATGGCAGGGGGAACTGACTGTTACCAACCCCGAGTAGTTTGAGAAGGAAATAACGACCCTTTTACCCATAACAATTGTACTAGCATTGTTTATTCCTCACAGTGGGGAGGTATGGTGGGGATGTATATTTTGGATGTATGGTGGGGAGGAGGGGCTAAATATGGAGGATACAGTCAGTAGAGTGTTTGTGTTTGCTTCTAAGTGTTAAGATGCATACGTTGTTTGAATAATTTTCATCACTCATGCATATTTTACATTAACAACATAATATACCCTATTCAACAAACATTATAGTTAGTCACGCTCGGACGATGTTGTGTGAAAGATGCAACATGGTTATAGATGACCATAGGTCGTCTTCATACCTCGCAGTGCATGTGGAGCATGAACTGTTGGTCGTCCTCTTCTGCTTTTATATGAAGTCAAACAGTTACATTAATTGCCTGCATATTTTGTGAGGAATTTCAGTCATTGCCATTAATTAAAGAAGGTCTATCTGACGGTGCTCACGAAACAACCACTTTACAACAATAGAGTTGTGTATTGGGCAGTTTTCTTGCATAAAATTTATTCTCTCTTTGAAGGGGAGTGCATGTGCACAATCAAATAGCAGCATCAATATCCCGAGAATTTCAGTATACTGATCTTCTCTGAAACTGCCCTTCACTCTTTCACCTCTTCTGCCCACGGGAAAAAAATTATTAATCCCCAACACATAACTTGAACACGTCTCATCCAATTCGTATCAGTTTTCAACACTTGTGTACGGTAATGGAGGCAAAATTCTTGGAACAATTGGCATGTTCACGTGTCCTCTGACTAAAGTTGTTAAACTAATTCCCAACATCCTGGAATAGCTCGGGTAACTTCCAAAACTCTCTGTGGAGTAGCTTCAGACGTTCAAGAAAGTGTCTCAGAAAAAACGACGTCTGAGAGTGATTTTCAAATGAGTATTTTATTTGTAAAATAGTGTAGACAATTTACTCGCGTTAAACAAAGGTAAATAATATTCAGGTTACCTATTCTGACGGGCATCACTATTTAAAAGTTGATTCATATTAGGGACAGGAACTGTCTATTAAGCACATTTGTATGTAGGTAAATTTGATGTTATAGTAAAATTGTTTTAAATCGTTGGAATTCGTGTCATAACTGGAGAATGATCCGTCTGATTGATTTAATCTTTTCACAACCAGTGTGACTTCCTGAACACAGGAGTCACGCTGCCATCTGGTGGGGTAAGTCCTAACTGGTGTATTTTATTGAAGAAAATGGACATATTCATATTGTATTCAGTATCAAAAGAATGTTTCTTATGATTGATATGTAAGCATTACCATTGATGCATTCAATAAGAATGATGATATTCCGTAAAGGTGCAAATTTGAAATTTTACAGGAACATATAAAAGAACTTGGAATTTTGGGGATTAGCTAAACCACTGGAAAATGTTTTAACTGACAGGATTGAAACTTTTTCTATTAGAGGTTTTACTGAAACACAGCTTGTTAGTTTGAGCTGTGTAAATTTTATATTTTCCAATTTCATTAAAACTGATTCCCACATAATAACTAGTGAATGTTTCTCCTGATCAGTTTCAAAACCTAAGTTAGCTTAAGTTAGAATAGATTCGTCACTGGAGCTTTAGCTCATCTATCTAACAGAGATCTTCCACTGACTTACCGCTTCCCTCCCTTCAATATTAAGCTTACATTCTGGTGTATCTAAATAGAAAGTTTGATTGTCGTTATTTTGAGCTCTGTGGGTGCCAATTAGTAATTTTAGTAATTTTATCATATTACATTTTTTTTAAATCAAAAACATATATTTCTTTCAAAATTTTAAATAATTTTAAATAAAGTGAAATTGTGAGTAGTAAATTGGGAAAAATAAAAAAATACCCTAATTTATGGAGTTTTCTCTGTAACGAGAAAAAACTTTCGTATTTTACGCAACGTTCAAAGCAACATTTTCGTCTACTTTCTGACAATTTCTCATTGTTTTTTTCTCGAGAACTCCTTATTCAATCCGCTTCAAATTTTCAACGCTTTCTTAATGTATTTTGTGCAAGATCCATGGGACTATTTACATGTGTGGATACCTTATCCACACAGCTACATAGGTGATTCCCATATTTTGTTTCCGTGTTATAGATGGAGACAGGCTCCTCTAATCGGCTTCAGAATTTCAACAGTCGTGTACCTTACTGTGTACAAGGTTGATATAAATAATGGAATTTCTGGCTGCCATTTTGACACTTTTTATCTTAAAATGCTATAGTACTGTTTTACGTTATTTTTTGTTGATGTTAGTGAGGTGCTCTTCATCAAAGGATTGAATTTGAATGCCTCCCATTCTACAGGCATTATATAGCAACTACGGGATTAGTGCATTTTCCTTTTAAAATATAAAAATTGTGAATGTCGTCAGTCTTCATTGGTTGATGCATCAAATGAAATGAAACATTTTATTTTAAGATATTGGTCTCTGTGGAAAGGTCTGAATTAGATTTGTGCTGTGTAGTATTCTAATTTATGATATTATCGATGAACTATGGTTATTGGTTTCCTTATGATGACTTGTGAATGCCTCTTGTGATTCCCTTCAAATATATAGTTGCATTATCAACTTATGCCTCACTCTGCACTATTTTAGACGTGTATATTGAGAGACTGGGGTTATGGAATACATGGATACCTGCACTGCATCGTACTTGGATCGAAATGCATGTAATTATTATTATTATTATTATTATTATTATTATTATTATTATTATTATCATCATCATCATCAGCATCATTATCACCATAAGGAACGCTTAAGCAGGATGGGTTAAGCGGCATCTGGGGAATAAGAGACAGTCAGATCTGATGTGGAATCAGTACAATATTTCCCAATACTTAATTCATGAGACCTTTACTTGCAAAGTAAGGCACAACAAATATTATTTTCAAATGAATAGTTAATAAAGAAAGCATCGGCAGAAATTAATCATTGATCATCAGGAATAAAAGTCAATGGCAAAGATAGAAACCAAGATTCAATTCCCGGGTTGGATGTAGCATTCACTGTGTGTGTTCACACCTGTTGTTAGCTGGACGCCGCAGACCTCATCCTAGGGGATCCAGGAGTAACTTATTAGTTAAACAAGGATTGGAATGAGCTAATGTAGGATAACATCTCTTAACTCCTAATTTATTTTCAAAAGATATTACAACTTAAGGATACGTAAGAAGAGCAAAATATGTTTATTAAGTTCTCTGAGGAAAGTCGCCATGATATCGGCACCAGACTTTTGTTGATAAATAATTTTTTCTAGAAAAATTCACATAAATTAAAGCAATTTTCTGTGGATGTTTTCGTGGCAAGAAGCCAAATTATTACCTCATTCTTTTGACTAATTTTACTCCTGTAATAAAAAGAGTCATAATGTCATAGCAGGAGAACAAACGATCACATATGCAAGAAATAATTAAAAGTATGCTTCAGTTCGTATAATTTATACATTTATTGCTAAATTATTTTGTGTTTTTCTGCCAGTGTCCGTTTTCTTCTGTAAATGTAAATTTTCATACGAAGTCCACATATTTCTCACCTGCAGGCATTAGCGTGCCATGGTCCCAGACCTGAACTGCCCTGTGATCACGTGGTCCCAGTCACGAACTGCCCTGTGACCACACGGTCCCAGACCTGAACTGCCCTGTGACCACGCAGTCCCAGACCTGAACTGCCCTGTGATCATGCGGTCTCAGACCTGAACTGCCCTGTGATCACGCGGTCTCAGACCTGAACTGCCCTGTGACCACGCAGTCCCAGACACACTATCGATGAGGCACAGTACACCTCTTCAAGTTAATCAAGGTGTTTGTTAGTGAGATTAAGAACCTTTTGCAGTAAAAGTTTGTCTGAGCATTGCATCGGTTTATTAGGAATGTCATCAACCAACTGACATAAAACAATAGTGAAAGTGAGCTTATGGTAATGTGGAAAATATATATTGGTGAAGAAATTTTGAAGAGTTAGAGACCATATTTTCGCAGCAGTAAGGAAAGCATATCTCCAGTAATCATGGATTTTAATCTCACATAGCTAAGAGAAATACGAATATTAATTAGCGTGCATTAATTAACAGACAGAATTTAGATGATATTGAATACAAATTGACTGCTACATATGGTACGATTTTTTTTTTTTGGGGGGGGTGGGAGAGGAGGAACGGAAAGGTTGCAAATGGATTGGATAGGCTGCAGGCATGGTCTGACAAATGGCTCATGCACTTTGGCCTCAGCACGTGAGGTCATCCTGTGCTAAGCTGTCTGGGAATTAGCGTGTGGTGTTACCGAGCACCATGGCTTCCTGTAGTGTTTTAGAATCTCAGGTTAAAGTGTTGAAGAAGGAAGTTCTACTTCTTCAGGAGGAAAGCAGGAGGTTGAAGCTTCGCCTAGATAGGTTTGGGAGTGAGTGTGAGATGGTTGGAGATGGTAAGGAGGAAAAGGTTACCAGCAGTGAGTTGGAGAGCGCCAGCCGCTTTAAGTGGCAAATGGTTCACATTTCAGGAAGAAGGAAGATAAGGAAGGTTAACAGATAAAATGTGAAGGTAGGAAATCGATCCTCTCTTCTCCAGGACGAGTGTACTTCAGTGGTTAGAAAGGTAAAAGATACCACTGACTCCCCTGCTAAACAAAGTTAGAATATTCTGATAGTGGGAGACTGTCAGGTAAGACAGGAAAGTCAGACAGAGTGTGCCTTCCTGGAGCTGGTGTTCGTGACATAGTCAGCAGGTTGGATAATATTATATCAGGTAATGGAAATAAGCCATTTATCTGTCTTAGGACTGATGGAAATGACACTGGGAAGGGCAGGAGACAGAAGTTGCTAGATAAGTACAGATCAGCCATGGATGTAGTCAGGTCGAAGGGAAGAATCCCAGTCATATGTAGCATCTTGCCTAAAAGAAAGGTGGGCAATGAATGGATATCCAGGGCAATTGGTATAAATTGCTGGCTAGACAGGTACTGCAAGGAACTTGCAATCCCATTCATTGATAATTGGAATAAATTACATGGGAAACGTGATATGTATGCAAGGGATGGGATTCATCTCTCTGGGGCTGGAGTGGTTGCATTAGCCAATTCGATTGAGGGGGTCATTGATGACTTGTCTTGGACTTTAAACTGATTGATATTAGAGATATGGTTGTTTGTGGGAAACAATTAGGCTGCAGCACTAGGACTGACAGCAGCAGATATTACCAGGATATGTTTAAAAGACAATATTTAAAATTAAGTTGCTAGTAATGGCAAAACAATTGATCAACAAAGAGAGATAGAAGAGGGTAACAAGTGACTAGTTCCCTTAAGGTTGACAATGCAAGTAGTAGGAGTCTAAGAAATAAGATAGATGGGCTAAAATTACTTACAAGTGCAGGTAATACAGAAATTATTGCTGTAATGGAAACCTTGTTCAACTTGAAAGACAGAAAAATGTCTTCTGAATGCAACATACAGGGTTATAAACTGTCCCACACTATAGGGTCAAAAGGAAGGGTGGTGTAGTGGTGTTGTATGTCAGAGACATTTTAAATTGTTGTGTTAGACAAGATATAAAATTAGAAACATCGGACACAGATTCTGTTTGGCTACAGTTTCTCGAGGCTAATGACATATTAATTCTGGGTGTGATTTAAAAGGCCCCCAAATCTTGATAGGGAATACAGTAAGCTGCTTTGGGACGAAATTCATAAGGCATCTAGATATGAAAATGTTGTGTTAATGGGAAATTTTAACTTTAGACAAATTTATTGGAACAATGTGACAAGAAATCTTGAGTCTAATGACTTTCTTGATACAGTTCAGGATTGCTTTTAAAAGCAGTTTATGACAGAACCAACTAGAAGAAACAATCTGCTTGACTTGGTTCTTGCCAACATAAAATCACTAATTAATAATCTTGAGGTTAATGATGAGCTTGGGGGAAGCCATCACAAATCACTTAGTGTCAATATATCATGGAATTATCCAGATAACTGCAATGAAGCCTCCATCCCAGACTTTCACTTGGCCGAATTCATGGGACAGAGAAATTACCTGGGTGGGCTAAAATGGGATGACTATGGGTCAGGTAGGTTGTGTTGGTTACCAATATGACGTTTCTCAGAGCATAATCCTAGCTGCCCAAATTACTTTTGTTCCGAGTAGGGAAATTAGATTTAACAAAAATGATCCCAAACGGATGAACAATAGACTTAAACATCTCTATGGTTAAAATAGAGGCATATATAGGCATATCAAAAGAGGGGATGGGCAGTTAAAAAATCAATACAGTCAATTAAAGTGAGAAATGAAAAAAGGAATAAGAAAAACAAAAAGGGATTATGAGGCTAAGGTTGCAAAGGATTCGAAGACTAGCCCAAAAGAGTTCGTTCAAGAAAACAGAAGTAAGATTAGGGACAAGATAGGCCCACTTAAGAATAACACAGGTGAGATACTGACAGTGATAAGGAAATGTGTGAAATTTTCAAAACTTACTTCCTCTCTTGTTTTACTCAGGAGCATACTAGCGATATTCCAGAAATAATAAATTATGTAGAACAGGACAATAATAAACTATGGATGGTTGCGGAAACTAGTGACATGGCCCTCAAACAAATCGAGAAATTAAAACCTAACAAATCCCCAGGCCCTGATGAATTGTTTGCAAGGGTTTTGAAGTAATGTAAATAGGAACTTAGCAATGAATTGTTTGCAAGGGTTTTGAAGGAATGTAAAGAGGAACTTTGGATAATCTTTTCAACATATTACAAACTGGCATAGTGCCAGATAAGTGGAAAATGACAAATGTAATATCTATTTAAAGGCAGTTGACAAGTCCATAGCTTCGAACTATAGACCAATAAGCCTTACCTCCATAGTAGAAAAATTTATGTAATCAATAATTGCCGAGGCAATTCATAGCCATCTTGAAGGCATAAAATGATTAATGAATCTCAACACGGTTTTACAAAGGGGCGTAGCATTTTACGAATTTACTAACTTTTTTTCACTAAGGTGTTTGATGAGGTAGATCATGTTAATAAATATGATATTGTGTATATGGACTTCAGTAAGGCTTTCGATAGAGTTCCACATCAGAGGCTACTGAGGAAATTTAAGGCACACGGAATAGGAAGAGATTTTTTTTTTCCTGGGTAGAAGCATGGTTGACAAATAGGCAGCAGAGAGTTTGCATAAATGGGGGGAAATCAGAATGGGGGCACGTCACATGGGCGTTCCACAGGGGTCAGTGTTCGACCCCTTGTTGTTCACAATTTAAGTAAACGACATAGATGAAGGAATAAAAAGCGACATAAGCAAATTTGCTGATGACACCAAAATAGGCCATCTAATTCATTCTAATGAGGACATTAGAGCACTCCAGGATGATTTGAATAGACTCATGCAGTGGTCGGAGAAGTGGCAGATGCAGTTTATTGTAGACAAATGCAAAGTTCTAAATGTACAGGAAAATAACCATGCCAAATATAAACTAAATAATGCAGATCTTCATATTACTGATTGTAAAAAGTATTTAGGAGCTCTGGTTAGCAGTAATCTGAAACCCAGACAACAGTGCGTAAGTGTTCGCAATAAAGCTGACGGAATCTTTGGCTTCATATCAAGAAGCATGAATAATAGGAGTCCTCAGGTTGTTCATCAACTCTATATGTTCTTGGTTAGGACTCATTTAGACTATGCTGCACAGTTCTGGTCACCGTAGAACAGAATGGATATAAATGCTCTGGAAAACGTACAGAGGAGGATGACAAAGATGATCCCATGTATCAGAAATCTTCCCTCTGAGGACGGACTGAGAGCCCTGAATCTGCACTCTCTCGATAGGTGTAGAATTAGGGGATATATGACTGAAGTGTATAAATGGAAAACAGGAATAAAGAAAACAGGATGTAAATTGCGTGCTGAAGATATCCAGCCAAGACAGGACTCGCAGCAATGGTTTCAAGTTGGAAAAATTCATATTCAGGAAGGATACAGAAAAACACTGGTTTGGTAATAGAGTTGTGGATGAGTGGAACAAACTCCCAAATACCGTCATAGAAGCTAAAACGTGTTGTTTTAAAAATATGATAGATAAATACATAAGTGGGTGTGGGTGGGAATCAGTTGGACCTGAGTCGCTTGTGCTACTAGATCAGATGCCGTTCTCCTTCCTTAAGTGGATGTGACCTGACTGGGTGGGTCATTGGTCTTCCCGGGGGGTGACATTGACCTGCCGTGCATGGGCCAGTAGGCCTGCTGCAGTGTTCCTCCTTTCTTATGTTCTTATGTTCTTAAGTGCAAAATTATGAAGTTAGGGGAAAATTAAAGAAGAGCACAGGCGGAGTACTAGCTCGGGGTACAAAGGCTGCAAATCTCACTCAAATAAAGGTACCTTGGGGCTCACATCAACCAAATAACTGCCACAGCAAATACGGATCTGGCAAATCTAAGACTTTCTTGTAGACCTCAAAGTATGGAGTCATTCACGACAATGTACACTATGTACGTCAGGCTCATATTGGAGAATGCAGCACCAGTATGAAACCCACACGTGGTCAAGTATGTTAAAAATGTAGACAAAGTGCAGAGGTTTGGCAACAAGAATAGTGCCGGAACTAATGGGTGTGTCAGGCAGTTGTCAGGCAGTAGAATTGCAAAGACGTAGTGGAGGCGGGAACCATACATAGTTTTAAGACGAGGTTTGACAAAACTCATGGAGCAAGGAGAGAGAGAGGACCCAGTATCAATCAATGAAGAGTCGGGACCAGTAGCTATGAATCGACCCTTGCAGCCACAAATAGGCGAGTACAAATGGGTGAGTACACACAGCAGAGAAGAAGAAGTGGGAGATGAGAGTTGAAGCTGCAGAAGTGAGGATGCAAAAACTAGAAGCTGAAGAAGAAATGCTGAAGCAATATTCAGGGCTAGTGACCAGAAGAGACAACATCTGGAGCATGTATACCAATATTCCTGGTGGCCTGATAGGGCCTACCTATCAGGCCACCAGGAAAAATCGAGGAACGAGAGGGGCATATTGTTGGCCACGGGGACAGTGGTAGGTGAGGGGGCTGTAGGTAGAGTAAGCGACAGGTCCTCTGCAGAGGCCCAAACAGGCCACTGGGAGATACCGGAAATAATAAGGGAGGTAATGGCTATGTATAAATGGGACCCAGAGATTCAGAGGGAAAAGTAATCGAAGGAAGAGAGGGAGAGATCAGTATTAATACAGGGCTTCAGGAGAGGGAAGGGAAGACATACGATGAAAAATACCGAGAGAAAAAAGAGAGATTGAAAATATCATCAACAAACGGAACGGGAGGACATGACTCAGCTGTTAAATTTTCAGAGAATAGGGAGATACTCTTGGGGGAGAAATTGGCCACTCAGAGTGATTTACAAGACAAGAACGATGTGTAACAGAATCCAGCAGCAGAAACCAAAGCTAAAGGATTCAACAGCATACCGGAGGGTGTTCCTAGATACCGACAGATGCTGAGAAGATACAAAGTTGAAAGGAGCAAGTAAGAGAGAGGAGGCTAGAGTCGGATGGGGACACCCAGAGTCGAGTGAAGCAACAAGTGCAAACAACCTCAGAACCACCCACATAACCTCACAGCCAAACACATTATCCCAAAACAAACCACACTTCAAACTCACAGCCCCCACTCCACTCTACACAGTAGAACTCGACGACAGCACCCTGGCATGTCTTCCACTCCCCCAGCCCGCACATACCTGCCAGAATACAGAGTTGGAGGGGATACTGAAGGTTTGGTACACCAGGCTCCGGGACCAGATAACATCTCTATGTGGGTCCTAAAAGTGGGAACAGAGGCGCTTTGTGTGTCACTAATAATAAACTTCAACATATCTATTGAAACAGGACGACGTACCTGAAGTGTGGAAGACAGCAAATGTAGTCTCAGATTTTAAGAAAGGAGACAAATACGCAGCATTAAACTATAGACTAGTGTCTCCGACATATATATAGTGTGCAGAGTCATGTAGAAGATCATCAGAAGAGTGATGGAGCACCTAGAAATAAATGAGCTTAAACACGACAACCATCATGGTTTCAGGGAAGGCAAATCCTGTGTCACAAAACTTCTGGAGTTTTACAAGGTGACAGAAGTAAGACAAGAGAGAGAGGGATGGGTAGATTCCATTTTCTTGGACCGTGAGAAGGATTTCGACACATTTCAACACAAGAGATTAGTCCAAAAACTAGAGGATCAGGCAGGTATAAAAGGAATGCAATGGTTTAAAGAATACCTGACAGGAAGGCAAAAACGAGTTATGGTACGTGACGAGGTGTCAGAGTTGGCGCCTGTGATGAGGTGTCAGAGTTGGCGCCTGTGACGAGCGTGGTTCCACAGTGCTCAGTCCTAGGACCGAATGACATGACAGAAGGGGTAGATTAAGAAGTGTTCCTGTTTGCGGATGATATGAAGTTAATGAGGAGAATTAAATCGGATGAGGATCAGGCAGGACTAAAAAGAGACCTGGACAAGCTGGAAGCATGGTCCTGCAACTGGCTCCTCGAGTTTAACCCTTTCAAATGCAAAGTCATGAAGATCGGGGAAGGGCAAAGGTGACCGCAGAGAGTATAGGCTAGGTAACCAAAGAGTGCAAGCCTCACTCAAGGAAAAAGATCTTGAGGTGAGCATAATACCGAGAACATCTCCTGAGGTGCATGTCAACCAGATAACTGATGCAGCATATAGGCTTCTGCCAAACCCGAGAATAGCGTTCCGATACCGCAGTAAGGAATCGTTCAAGACTCTGCACAGTGTACGTCAGGCCCATACTTGACTATGCAGCAAAAGTTTCGAACCCACTCCTGGTCAATCACATCAAGAAATTAGAGAAATTGTGAAGGTTTGCAACAAGGCTAATTCTAGAGCTAAGGGGAATGTCCAATGAATAATGGTAAGAGAAATTTTCCTGACGACACTGGAGTACAGGAGGGTTAGAGGAGACATGATAACGACTTTCAAAATACTGGAAAGAATTCACATGGTGGACAGAGACAGGATGATCCATAGATGGGACACAGAAACAAGGGGCCACAACTGGAAGCTGAAGACTCAGATGAGTCAAAGAGATATTAGTAAGTATATCTTTACTCAGAGAAATGTCAGTAAATGATATAGTGTGGCAAGTGATACAGTGGAGGCAGGAACCATTCTTAGTTTTAAGACGAGGTATGATAAATTTCATGGAGCAGGGAGAGGGAGGACCTAGTAGTGATCACTGAAGAGGCGGGGCCAGGAGCTATGTATCTACCCCTGCAACCACAAACACGTACACAAACACATGCACACAAACTCAGACACACACCAAATATTAGTGAGTACACTCGCACATACAAACAGACATACACAAACATACACACATATACATACACACACACACACACACACACACACACACACATACACACACACACTGCAGGGAACGGCAGCAAGCAACCACGAGGCACCACGAGGCACCACGAGGCACCACGAGGCACCACGAGGCACCACGAGACACCACGAGGCACCACGAGGCACCACGAGGCACCACGAGGCACCACGAGGCACCACGAGACACCACGAGACACCACGAGGCACCACGAGGCACCACGAGACACCACGAGGCACCACGAGGCACCACGAGGCACCACGAGGCACCACGAGGCACCACGAGGCACCACGAGGCACCACGAGACACCACGAGGCACCACTTCTCTGCCAGACACATGTAATATTCATCTAGTTGGGGTTGCCGGGGGGGGGGAAGGGTTGCAATAGGACAATCTCAGCATGATGTAAGCTAAGGGTGACTCACTTCTGGAGCTATCAGAACTAGAGTAAACAGCATTTACTAGCCTTTAATAGCATTTACTAAGGTGCAGGTGAGTTAAGGCAGTGACGGTTAGCTAGTGTGGGGACCACCAGCACACGACAAATAAACGTGCACACTCAAGTACCCACGTACACACAAGAACACACAACCACACAAACATACACTCACACACACACTCCCTCACACACACACACACACACACACACACCACCACCACAACCACCAACCCCTCACAAATACTAACCACTCACAAGCCTCTCTTTCCCTCCCTCTGTTTCTCCCTCTCTCTGTCTTCCCTCCACTCTTCTCCCCTGTGACTGTCCCTCACCCTTTCCCTCCCCTTATTCCCTCCTCTTTCCCCACCCACATCTGCATCCCCCTTCTCCACTGTATGCCCTTCCCCCCTCTCTCTCCCTCTCCCCTCTCCTTATCTCCCTTCCCACTCTCTACCTCCTTACCTCACTCTCCCATTCACTCTCTTACATTCTTTCTCTTTCCCTCTCTCAGCATCTCCATCTACCTTCCATCCTTCTCCTCCCCCTTTCTCTCCCTCCCACCTCTCTCCACTTGTCTTTCTCTCACTTCCCTTCCCTCCCTCTCTCCCAGTACTCCTGTACCCCCTATCTTTCACTTCATCTCTCACCCTTCTGCCACTGTCTCCCCTTCCCCCTCCCACTCTCTCACTACATTTCTCTCTCTCCCCTCTCCCTCCCACCCCTCAATCACTTCTCTTTTCCTTCCCCTCTCCTTCCATCCCTTCCACCCCCTCCTCCAAGCCCCCTTCCCACTCTTTCTCCACCCCCCAATCACTCTCCCTGTCCCCCTCCCTCTCCGCATCTCTCTCCCCTTTAATCCACCTCACTCTCACACACATACACACACAACTACAACACCTAACCTCCAACTCTCTCCTCCCTAAAACTCCCCACTCTCTCTCTCTCACACATATAACTACAACAACTACCCCCTCCTAAAAAAAATATTGGCTCAGAAGGGAAGTCGAAGGCTCAAAGGATCAGAGGAAAATGGTTCTGGTAAGGACAAATGGATGGAAGAGCAATGTATAAGGATGGAACAAGAGGGGTAGAGCAAACTAGGTGAGCTTTCTGCAAAAATAGAGAAAATGATGGAGGCAGAGCTTTCTGCAAAATTAGAAAAGAGGGCGGAGGAGCAGAAGAAGAAATGGGAGTTACAAGTCAAAGCTGCTGAAGCCAGGATAAGGGCCCTAGAATATGAAGTAAATAGGCTGAAGAGAGTTATAGGGCTATTGCCCTGAGAAGATATAGCATCTGAAGCTGGTACACCTCTATGAAATGAGGAGTCAAATAGAATTCCTTTCCATTTGACAAAACTTACACTAAGGTCCTATCAGCTCACCAAGCAGGGCCAAGGAATGAAGGGGAGAGAAGTTGGAATCTGGGATAGTAGTAGAGGAGGGAGGAGAAGGTGGAGAGGGAGATAGGTCATAGGAAGAGGCACGATCATGGCACCAAGAGCTACAGGAAAAGATAAGGTAAAGGCAATGGGAGGAGGAGAGGGGGAAGTCAGTGTTTATTCATGGACTTCAGGAGAGGAATGGGAGGACAGAAAATGAAAGATTGCAGGAAGAAAAACAGGAGATTGAAAACATCACAAAAGAAATAGGTTGAGGACATGACTGATATAGTAAATTTTCAGAGAATAGTGGGGCACTTGAAGGGGTGATATCAGTCAAGCTAATTTTCAAGACAGAAACAGTGCAAAACAGGATCCTGCAAGAGAAATCACAGCTGAAGGAATTGTCAACATACAAGAGGGTGTTCCTAGACCAAGACAGAACAAAAACAGAATGACAGCAGCTGAGGAAGAGGACAGAGAAGTGAAAGTGGCTAGAAAGAGAGACAAGGACAGAATCAGCAGAGGACAATCAGTGTAGACCAGAGCAACAAGCACAAGAGCACATAGAACCACCCCTAGAATACCACAACCAAACATGCTATCCTAACACAAATCTCAGTCCACATTTACATCCACTACCCCACACTATGCTATAGAATCCCACAGCACACTGCCAGGTCCCCCACCCTCACAGATCCCAAGAACAAAGTGTTGGAGAGGAAACTGAATGTATGGTACACCAATGCTGATGGAATAACGAATAAGTGGTAGGAGTGGCACGAAAGAGTCAAAGAGGCATTATCGGACATCATAGCTCTCACAGAAACCAAGCTCACAGGAATGATAACAGATGCCATCTTTCCAAACGGATATCAGATAATGAGGAAAGACAGAGGGAACAGAGGGGATGGAGGAGTGGCACTGTTCATCAAAAACCAATGGGATTTTGATGAGCTGCAGAGGGGAGACAGAGGGGAAGCAAAATATTACATAATAAGAACACTTCAGTCTGGAGGTCCCAAGGGGGTAATTACAGTGATGTAAAACCCACCACAGAACAGCAGGAGACCAAGGCAAGAGTATGATGAGAGCAATGGAGCAATTATAGACTCACTGGTGGAAGTGGCTAGACGGGCTCATGTGAGTAGGGCAAAGCTGCTGATTATGGTTGACTTCAACCACAGGGAAATCAACTGGGAAAACCTGCAGCCATATGCGGTCCCGGAAAAGCAGAGGGCTAAGATGATGGAGGTTGGTGCTGGAAAACCTCATGTACCAACATGTAAGGACACTGCAAGAGAGAGAGGAGAGGATGAACCAGCAAGACTGGACCTAATATTCACCTTGAGTAGTACAGATATTGAGGACATCACATACGATAGATCCCTTGGGGCCAGCGATCATGTGGTTCAGAGCTTAGAATACATAGTAGAGTTACAAGTGGAGAGGGAAGCAGGAGGAACAGGAAAAAAGAAGGCAAACTACAAGAAAGGGGACTATCCAGGCATGAAGAATTTCCTTCATGGGGTTCAGTGCGACAGAGAACTGGCAAGGAAGTCAGCAAACAAGATGATGGAATATGTAACAACAATATGCATGGCTGCCAATGAGAGGTTTGTACCGAAGGTAACAGAAATAACGAGAAAGCCAGGATGAGCCCTTGGTTCACCCAAAGGTGTAGAAAGGCCAAAACCAAGTGTGCTAGAAAATGGAAGATGTATAATGAGAGCAGCCGTAGAGCCAGAAATGAATATGCACAGGTAAGAAGGGAGGCCCAGTGGCAATACGAAAATGACATAGCAGCAAAAGCCAAATCTGACCCGAGGCTGTCGTACAGCTACATCAGGAGGAAAACAACAGTCAAGGACCAGGTATCAGCCTAAGGAAGGAAAGAAGCGAGATCACAAGAAATGACCGCAAAGTATGTGAGGAGCAGAACATGAGATTCAAAGAAGCATTCACAGAGGAGACAGAAGGTGCTCCAGAAAGATGCAGAGGCAGGATTCACCATCAAGTGTTGGACACAATACATACAGCCGAGGAAGAAGTGTAGAGGCTCTTAAGCGAGCTAGATACCTCAAAGGCTATGGGGCCAGATAACATCTCTCCAAGGGTCCTGAGCGAGGGGGCAGAGGAGCTATGTGTACCATTAACAACAATCTTCAACACATCTATCGAAAGAGAGAGACTTCCTGAGGAATGGAAGACAGCAAATGTAGTCCCAATTTTTAAAAAAGGAATCAGACTTGAAGCATTAAACTACAGACCAATGTCACTAACGTGTATACTAAGCAAAGTAATGTAAAAGAATATCGGAAGACTGGTGGAGCACCTGGAAAGGACAGAGCTTATCAATTACAGCCAGCATGGGTTCAGAGATGGGAAATCCTGTATCACAAACCTACTTGAGTTCAATGACAGGGTGATAGCAGTAAGACAAAATTGAGATGGGTGAAGAGACTGCATTTTCTAGGACTGTAAGAAGGCGTTTGACAGAGTTCCACACAAGAGATTAGTGCACAAGATGGAGGACCTGGCAGGGATAAGAGGGAAGACATTACAATAGATCAGGGAATGATTGTCAGAATGACAACAGCGGATTATGGTGCATGATGAGGTGTTTTCGCTTCGCTTCAACGACGAGAGCTGTCGTAAGATGGGAAGGAAGAAGGATAAGGAAGGATGGAAATAACTGGAAAAGGATGGGAAGGAGGGGAAGAGGAGGAATCAAGGCAAGTGGCCCAACCACTTTGGGACATGTGGTACAAAAGTACTGGAGACGTAGATAGAGAGACTTAACTGATGGCGAAGGCAGCGGCAGGAGCTGGGAGTGTCAGAAGGCAGCAAGCAGGATGAGTTGGTTATGGTCTTAAACCGTTTATCAGTGCGGTAAATTGTTTTCGAGAGTTGTATCACACTTATGGGAGAGCTGTAGTAGGATTCGTTGGTTTGGAGGTGGTGGAGTATCTGGTTGTAGGTAGGTAATGGTCTTTCTTCGCTTTGGTACGTTACAGTGTTGTCTTGGAGATGTTGGATGAGTTCTAGGTGAGTCATGCTTGCAGGGTATAGCCTCGTGGTGTAGAATACGAGTCCTTTGTGTTTAAAGCATGGTGTTTCAGGTAATCGACGTGAGCTAATTAGAGAAGGCGGTGGTGGAGTAGAGGAAGGTGGTGTTGCTTCGTTTTCAACTTCAGTAGACGAATTAGAAGATGTTTCTGGTGGTAAGGCTTCTGATTGATTGGATTCAGTGAGAGGTGATGAGGTGTCAGAGTGGGCACCTGTAACGTGTTGGGTTCCACAGGGGTCAGTCCTAGGACCAGTGCTCTTTCTGGTATATGTGAACGACATGATGGAAGGAATAGACTCAGAAGTGTCCCTGTTTGCAGATGATAAGCTGATGAGAAGAATTTATTCAGACGACGATGAGGCAGAACTACAAAGGAATCTGGACAGGCTGCAGGCGTGGTTCAGCAGCTGGCTCCTGGAGTTCAACCCCACCAAATGAAAAGTCTTGAAGATTGGGGAAGGTCAAAGAAGATCACAGACGGAGTACAGTCTAGGGGAGCCAGAGACTACAAACCTTACTCAAGGAAAAGGATCTTGGGATGAATATAACACTGGGCACATCTCCGGAGGCACATAACAACCAAAAACCTGCTGCAGCATATGGGCGCCTAGCAAACCTAAGAACAGCATTCTGACATCTTAATAAGGAATCGTTCAGAGCCCTGTACACTGTGTAAGTTAGGTCTATATTGGAGTATACAACACCAGTTTGGAACCCCCATCTAGTTAAGCATGTAAGGAGAGGTTAAGGGAAATCGACCTGAAGACACTGGAAGACAGGAGAGATAGGGGGCATATGATAACGACATATAAAATACTGAGAGGAATCGACAAGATGGAAAGTAACAGGATGTTGCAGAGATGGGACAGAGCAACAAGGGGCAAAAGTTGGAAGTTGAAGACTCAGATGAATCATAGGGAAGTTATGATGTATTTTTTTCCGTCACAGAGTTGTCAGAAAGTGGAATAGTCTGTGAAGTGATGTAGTGTAGGTACAATCCATACATAGCTTTAAGAAGAGGTATGATAAAGCTCATAGAGCAGCAAGAGTGACCTAGTAGCGCCCAGTGAAGAGGATGGGCCAGGAGCTATCACTCGACCCATGCAACCACACTAGGTGAGCACAACTGAGTACACACACACACACACACACACACACACACACACACACACACACACACACACACACACACACACACACACACACACACACCCACACATACACACACACACACACACACACACACACACACACACACACACACACATACACACACACACACACACACACACACACACACACACACACACACACACACACACACACACACACACACACACACACACACACACACACAAGAAGTATGTGAGGAGCTCAGTATGAGATTTAAGGAAGTATTTACAGTGAACACAGGAAGGCCTCTGGGGAGACAGAAAAGATGGGGACACAAGCAAGGAATATACCAACAAGTGTTGGGTGACATACATACAAATGAGGAGGAGATGAAGAAGCTGCTAAGGGACATCGATACCTCAAAGGCAATGGGGCCGGAGAACCTCTCCCCGTGGGTCCTTGGAGAGGGAGCGGATATGCTATGTGTGCCACTTACCACAATCTTCAACACATCCCTGGAAACTGGGCAACTACCTGAGGTATGGAAGACTGCAAATATAGTTCCCATTTTTAAGAAAGGAGACAGAAAAGAGGCACTAAACTATACACCTGTGTCACTGATGTGTATAGTATGCAAAGTTATAAGGAAGATTATCAGGAGAGTGGTGGAGCACCTGGAACGGAACAAGAGTATAAACGCCAACCAGCACGGATTCATGGAAGGCAAATCCTGTGTCACAAACCCTCTGGAGTTTTATGATAAAGTAACAGAAGTAAGACACGAGAGAGAGGGGTGGGTTGATTGCATCTTCTTGGACTGCAAGAAGGCCTTTGACACAGTTCCTCACAAGAGATTAGTGCAGAAGTTAGAGGATCAGGCGCATATAACAGGAAGGGCACTGCAATGGATCAGAGAATACCTGACAGGGAGGCAACAACGAGTCATGGTACGTGATGAGGTATCACAGTGGGCATCTTTGATGAGCGGGGTCCCACAGGGGTCGGTCCTAGGACCAGTGCTATTTTTGGTATATGTGAACGACATGATGGAAAGGTTAGACTCAGAAGTGTCCCTGTTCGCTAATATAGTTGTAAGATAAGGTAACACTAGTAAGACAAGGGGGAGAAAGGGCTGGGTAGATTGCGTTTTCTTTGTCTGTAAGAAGGCTTTTGACACAGTTCCACACAAGAGATTAGTGCAAAAACTGGAGGACCAGGAAGGTATAACAAGGAAGGCATTGCAATTGATCAGAGAATACCTGACGGTAGAGCAGCAGCGAGTCACGGTAGGTGATTAGGTGTCAGAGAGGGCGCCTGTGACGAGCGGGGTTCCATTGGGGTCAGTCGTGGGACCAGCGCTGTTCCTGGTTTATGTGAATGACGTGACGGAAGGAATAGACTCAGAAGAGTCCTTATTTGCAGACGATGTGAAGGTAATAACGGAGAATTCAGTCAGCGGAAGATATGGCAAGACTACAGAGAGATCTCCACAGGCTATAGACCTGGCCCAGCAACTGGCGTTCAGCCCCACCAAGTGCAAAATCATGAATACCTGTGAAGGGCAAAGAAGACAGCACACAGAGTGCAGACTAGGGGAAAAAAGACTACAGACCTCACTTAAGGAAAATGATTTTGGAGTGTGTATAATACCGAGCACATCTCCAAATAACTGCTGCAGCATATGGGCGACTAGCGAACCTAAGAATAGCATCCCGACATCTCAGCAAGGAGTCATTCCGGACCCTGTACATCGTGTATGTCATGCCCATATTGGAATATGCTGCTCAGATTTGGAACCCTCAACTGGCCAAGCAAGTCAGGAAACTAAAGAAAGTACAAAGGTTTGCAACGTGACTTGTCCCGGAGCTAAGGGGCATGTCCTACGAGGAGACGTTAAGAGAAGTCTCCCTCACGACACTGGAGGACAGGAGGGACAGGGGAAACATGATACCGTCATATTAAATACTGAGAGGAATCGAGAAGGTGGACAGAGACAGGTAGTTTCAGAGAACTGACACAACAACAGTGGGTCTCAGTTGGAAGGTGAAGATTCAGATGAATCACAGGGATGTTAGGAAATATTTCTTCAGCCATAGAGTTGTCAGGAAGTGGAATAGTCTTGAAAGTGAGGTTGTGGAGGGATGTTTCATACATAGCTTTAAGAAGAGGTACGATAAATCTCATAGAGCAGGGAGAGAGTGGTAAGAGCGGCGACCCGTGAAGAGAAAGGGCCAGGTGCTATGACTCAACCCCTGCTACCACAGTTAGGTGAGTATACACACACACAAACACACACACACACACACACACACACACACACACACACACACACACACACACACACACACACACACACACACACACACACACACACACACACACACAAGCAGAGCAGATGAGGACCAGGAAAGAATACATCTAGAATAGGACAGGCTGTAGACGCGGTCTGACAAGTGTCTATGGAGTTTACCCTAAGCAAAGCAAAGCTATGAAGTTTGGTAAAATGCAAAGAAGCCTACAGACGGAGCACAGGCTCGAAGAGCAAAGGCTGCCAACCTAATTGAGGAAGAAAGACTATGGGGTGACTATTTTACCAGCATATTACCTGAGGTGCACCTCATCCAAATAACTGTCTTGGCAAATGAACGTCTGTCAAATCTAAGACTTGCTTGTAGACATCTAGATAAGGAATCACTCACGACACAATATATCGTGTACGTCAGGCCCATATTGGAGTATATAGCACCAGTATGGAATTCACACATGGTCAAGCATGTAAAGAAATTGGAAAATGTGTAGAAACTAGTCAGGGAGCTGATGGGCATCATATGAAGAAAGATTAAGAGAATTCAACCTGATGACACTAGAGGAAAGGACTATGAGGTATTCGATATGAACGAATAAAATGTTGAGAGTAATTAAAAGGGTGGAAAGGAACGGATTGTGTGAGAGACAGAATGGCTAAACTGGAAGTTGAAAACATTGATAACTCACGGGGATGTCGGGAAGTATTTCTTCAGGTTTTAAGTAGCCAGGAAGTTGAACGACCTGAAGAATGATGTAGTAAAGACAGGATGCGTATATTGCTCTAGGAAGAGGCATGATAAGGCTTTCGATGTAGCGACTAGTGAAGGTGCGTGGCTAGGAGCTGTGATGCAACCCTTGCAACAATATTAAAAGTGAGCACATGTACGTGAATACACATACACACACACACACACACACACACACACACACACACACACACACACACACACACATACAGAAACACACACACACACACACTCACACACACACACACACACACACACACACACACATACACGCACACACACACACACACACACACACACACACACACACACACACACACACACACACAAACGCACACACACACACACACACATACCAACATACCAACTACCTCCCCTACCCGGGTGGCCCGGTAGCCTGGTGGCTAAAGCTCCCGCTTCACACACGGAGGGCCCGGGTTCGATTCCCGGCGGGTGGAAACATTTCGACACGTTTCCTTACACCTGTTGTCCTGTTCACCTAGCAGCAAATAGGTACCTGGGTGTTAGTCGACTGGTGTGGGTCGCATCCTGGGGGACAAGATTAAGGACCCCAATGGAAATAAGTTAGACAGTCCTCGATGACGCACTGACTTTCTTGGGTTATCCTGGGTGGCTAACCCTCCGGGGTTAAAAATCCGAACGAAATCTTATCTTATCTTATCTCTTACCCACCAATGGACATCCGGTCCCAAGCCCTCTCTCTCTGTCTCTCTACCTTTCTCTCTTTCTCTCTTTCCATCTTTCCACTCTCTCTGCTCTATCTCTATCTCTTCCTTTCTATCTTCTCTCTCCACCTCTCGTTCTCTCTCTCCTCTCCTCACACACACCTTCCATTCATCTTCCCTTCCCTCCCTTGGCCTCCCCTAACTCCCGTCCCTCCCCAATCATTATCCCTAGCCTTCTTCCCAGCATTCTCTCTCCCTCTCTCTCTATGCCTCTCTCTCACACACAAGCTCCTTTCCATAGTAAAATAAAAAGAAAAAAAAAATGGGTAACCCAAGAGGATGGAGACCCAGGGGTCTGGAGGTCGAACCCAGGAGGGAGGAACCTGGGAGGAAAGATTGGGAGGTAGAGCTCACAAAAATGGAGGAAGAGTGGGGAAGGAAGCTAGCTGTGCTCGGCAGGGTAATGGAGGAGAGGATAGCTGAAGAGAGCAGGAAGTGGGGACTACAAGTCTCAGCAGCAGACGATAAGATAAAGTGCTTAGAAGAGGAGCTAAAAAACCTGAAACAGAATAGAGACAAATGACAGCACAGGAATGACATCAGGGATTTCTATACCAGTCACAGACGAAGGGGCTGCAGGGATTCAGGAAAAGATGAGTACAGGAAGACCAATCGTGAAGCCTGCAGTCAATGCAGAAGACAAGACTTATGCAGAGACTTTAACAGTCAACTCCAGTGGCAGGGAACAGCTGAGCAGAGAAGACAGTCCACTGAGCATAGTCCACCTCACAGGACGCAAAGCGAGACACAGTGGGAGGAGGAGAGGGAGAGGTCAATATTTGTCTACAGGCTCCAAGAAGTTGAAGGGGACACCTATGATGAAAGAATCCAAGGGGAGAAAAAAGCGATTGAAGGTATCTTGAAAGCAGTAGGAGAGGGAGACATGACCCAGGTGGCAAATTATCGGAGAATTGGGTGGTTTGCACACAGAAGGAGATGGCCTGTAAAAGTAGTCTTCAAGGCAGAATCAGGTCGAACCAGAGTTCTGCAGGAGAAAGCACGACTGAGGGACAATTCAGAGTACCGGAGTGTGTACCTCGATTGCGACAGAACATGGGAGGAAAGGACGAGACTGAGAGAGAGGGTACAAAAACGATAGGAGGAATGGGAGGCATCGATGAGGACAAGCAGAACCCAGATTCATGTGGAAGGAGAAATACACCCTACAGAGTTACCTACAGAAGGACTGCAACCATAACAACCCCGAAGCAGCTGAACATCCTCAACCAAAACCCGCACACTTTTCCCTTTGCCCCCACCCTCCGTCCAAAAACCCCACCTCTACAGCAGCCCCTTTTGGGCACTCTGCCCCCACCCCCCACTACAAACCTCACCCACACTGTAAAAACCCCAATGCAGCTGAACAGTCTCAACCAACACCCACACACTGTTTCCTCTGCCCCCACCCCCTACCTCACAAACCCTACTGCCACAGTAGCTCCCTACCGTCACTCTGCCCTCACTCCTCTCATCACAAATCCCACCCACACCACAAACCCCCATAACCCCCCAGGGCTCCCACCCCCAACCCCAATATTCTCCCAGGTCCACCGTGATAGACAAGAAACTGAAGGTGTGGTACACAAACACAGATGGAATAGTAAATAAATACGAGGAATAGCACGAAAGAATCAACAAGAATTTCCCGGACATCACAGCAGTCACAGAAACGAAACTCACTGAGACAATAACAGATGCAGTATTCCCATCGGTATATCAGATCCTCAGGAAAGATAGGAGGAGCAGAGGGGAAGGAGTGGTTGCACTGCTCATAAAAAACCGATGGAGTTTCGAGGAAATGGAGGGCATGGACGAGATTGGAGAAAGGGACTACATAGCATGCACAATTCAATCTGGGGAACATAAGGTAGTCATTGCTGTGATGTATAACCCACCACAGGAGGCCAAGAGAGGAATATGATGAGAACAGAGCGATGATGGACACGCTGGCTGAGATGGCACGAAGAGCTCAAAGGTGCAGAGCAAAGTTACTGGTTATGAGTGATTTCAGCCTCAGGGAGATAGATTGGGAAAACCTGGAGCCTCATGGGGGTCCCGAAACATGGAGAGCCAAGATGATGGATGTGGTACTGGAAAACCTCATGCATCAACACATCAGGGACACTACCAGAGAGCGAGGGGAGGATGAACCAGCAAGACTGGACCTTGTGTTCACCCTGAGTAGCTCAGACATTGATAACATCACATATGAGAGGCCCTTCGGAGCTAGTGACCACGTAGTCTTGAGTTCTGATTACATAGTAGAGTTACAGGTGGAGAGGGTAACAGGAGTAGAATGGGAAAAGCCAAACTATAAAAGGGCGGACTACACAGATATATGAGGAACTTCCTGCGGGAGGTGCAGTGTGACAGAGAAATGGTAGGAAAGACAGTAAATGAAATGATGGAGTATGTAACAACAAAATGCAAGGAGGCAGAGGAAATGTTTGTTCCCAAGGACAACAGAAACAGTGGGAAGACCAAAGCGAGTCCTTGGTTTACCCAAAGGTGCAGGGAGGCAGACACTAAGTGCATTAGAGAATGAAAGAGGTATACAAGGCAAAAGACCCAGGAAAATAAGGAAATCAGTCGAAGAGCCAGAAACGAATATGAAAATGACATAGCATCGAAAGTCAAGTCTTACCCGAAACTGCTGTTTAGCCACAATAGGAGAAAGACGACAGTCAAAGACAAGGTGATCAGGCTGAGGAAAGAAGGTGGGGAACTCACTAGAAACGATCAAGAGGTATGAGAGGAGCTCAACAGGAGATTTAAGGACGTATTCACAGAGGAGACAGGAAGGACTCTGGGAAGACAGGACAGAGGGGGACACCAACAGGGAATAGACCAACAGGTGCTAGACGATATGCACACAACTGAGGAGGAGGTGAAGAAGCTGCTAAGTGACTTTGATACCTCAAAGGCAATGGGACCGGACAACATCTCCCCATGGGTCCTCAGGGAGGGAGCAGATATACTGTGTGTGCCACTTACCACAATCTTCAACACATCCCTTGAAACTGGGCAACTACCTGAGGTATGGAAGACGGCAAATGTAATTCCCATTTTTAGAAAAGGAGACAGAAAAGAGGCGCTAAACCACAGACCAGTATCACTGACGTGTATAGTATGCAAAGTCATGGAGAAGATTATCAGTAGGAGAGTTATGGAGTACCTGGAACGGAACAAGATTATAAACGATAACCAGCACGGATTCATGGAAGGCAAATCCTGTGTCACAAATTTTTTGGTGTTCTATGACAAAGTTACAGAAGTGCGACACGAGAGAGAGGGGTGGGTTGATTGCATTTCCATGGACTGCAAGAAGGCCTTCGACACAGTTCCTCACAAGCGACTAGTGCAGAAACTAGAGGATCAGGCGAGTATAACAGGAAGGGCACTGAAATGGATCAGAGAATATCTGACAAGAAGGCAACAGCGAGTCATAGTAAGGGATGAGGTATCACAGTGGGCGCCTGTGACGAGCGGGGTCCCACAGGGATCGGTCCTAGGACTAGTGCTATTTCTGGTATATGTGAATGACATGATGGAAGGGATGGACTCAGAAGTGTCCCTGTTCGCAGATGATGTTGAGTTAATGAGGAGAATTAAATCAGATGAGGACCAGGCAGGACTTCAAAGAGACCTGGACAGGCTGGACACGTGGTCCAGCAACTGGCTTCTTGAATTCAACACTTCCAAATGCAAAGTCATGAAGATCGGAGAAGGGCAAAGAAGACCGCAGACGAAGTATAGACTAGGTGGCCAAGGACTGCAAACCTCGCTCAAGGAGAAAGATCTTGGGGTGACCATGACACCGAGCATGTCTCCGGAGGCACACATCAACCAGATAACTGCTGCAGCATACGGGCGCCTGGCAAACCTGAGAATAGCGTTCCGATACCTTAATAAGGAATCGTTCAAGACACTGTACACTGTGTACATCAGGCCCATACTGGAGTATGCAGTTCCGGTTTGGAACCCACACCTGGTCAAACACGTCAAGAAATTAGAGAAAGTGCTAGTTCCGGAGCTCAGGGGTATGTCCTTCGAACAAAGGTTGAGGGAAATCGGACTGACAACATTGAAGGACAGGCGGGTCAGGGGAGACATGATAACGACATACAAAATACTGCGTGGAATAGATAAGGTAGACAGAGACAGGTTGTTCCAGAGAGGGGACACAGAAACAAGGAGTCACAATTGGAAGCTGAAGACTCAGACGAATCAGAGGGATATTAGGTAGTATTTCTTCAGTCATAGAGTCGTCAGAAAGTGGAATAGCCTAACAAGTGATGTAGTGGAGGCAGGAAACATACATAGCTTTAAGACGAGGTATGACAAAGCTCTGGAAGCAGAGAGAGAGAGAATATAGTAGCGATCAGTGAAGAGGCGGGGCCAGGAGCTGAGTCTCGACCCCTGCAACCACAATTAGGTGAGTACAATTAGGTGAGTAGGTGCAGACACATACACACACACACACACACACACACACACACACACACATACACACACAAACACGCACACACACACAAACACGCACACACACACACACACACACACACACACACACACACACACACACACACACACACACACACACACACACACACACACACACACACACACACACACACACACACACACACACACACACACACTCACACACACACACACACATACACACACACACACACACGGGAATGAGGAACTTCCTGAACGGGGTTCAGTGGGACAGAGAACTGGAAGGGAAGCCAGTTAAAGAGATGATGGAATATGTAGCAACAATATGCAAGAAGGCTGAGGAGAGGTTTGTACCCAAGGGTAACAGGAATAATGAAAAAGCCAGGACGAGCCCATGGTTCACCCAAAGGTGCAGGGAGGCAAAAACCAAGTGTGCTAGGGAATGGAAGAAATATAGAAGGCAAAGGACCCAGGAGAATAAGGAGAGCAACCGTAGAGCCAGAAACGAATATGCGCAGATAAGAAGGGAGGCCCAAAGACAATATGAAAACGACATAGCAGCGAAAGCCAAATCTGACCCGAAACTGTTATACAGCCACATCAGGAGGAAAACAACAGTCAAGGACCAGGTAATCAGGCTAAAGAAGAAAGGAGGAGAGACAACAAGAAATGACCGTGAAGTATGTGAGGAACTCAACAGGTGTCCACAGAGGAGACAGAAGGGGCTCCAGAAAGACGGAGAGGTGGGGCACGCCACCAAGTGCTGGACACAGTGCACACAACCGAGGAAGAAGTGAAGAGGCTTCTGAGTGAGATAGATACCTCAAAGGCAATGGGGCCAGATAACATCTCCCCATGGGTCCTGAGAAAGGGAGCAGAGGCACTATGTGTACCCCTAACAAAAATATTCAATACATCTAACGAAACAGGGAGATTGCCTGAGGCATAGAAGACAGCAAATGTAGTCCCAATCTTTAAAAAAGGAGACAGACATGAAGCACTAAACTACAGACCAGTGTCACTGACATGTATAGTATGCAAAATCATGGAGAAGGTTATCAGGAGAAGAGTGGTGGAACACCTAGAAAGGAAAGATTTCATCAACAGCAGCCAACATGGTTTCAGGGACGGGAAATCCTGTGTCACAAACCTACTGGAGTTCTATGACATGGTGACAACAGTAAGACAAGAGAGAGAGGGGTGGGTTGATTGCGTTTTCCTAGACTGGAGGAAGGCGTTTGACACAGTTCCACACAAGAGATTGGTGCAAAAACTGGAGGACCAAGCAGGGATAACAGGGAAGGCACTACAATGGATCAGGGAATACTTGTCAGGAAGACAGCAGCGAGTCATGGTACGTGGCGAGGTGTCAGAGTGGGCACCTGTGACCAGCGGGGTCCCACAGGGGTCAGTCTTAGGACCAGTGCTGTTTCTCGTATTTGTGAACGACATGACGGAAGGAATAGACTCGGAGGTGTCCCTGTTTGCAGATGACGTGAAATTGATGAGAAGAATTCACTCGATCGAAGACCAGGCAGAACTATAAAGGGATCTCAACAGGCTGCAGACATGGTCCAGCAATTGGCTCCTGGAGTTCAATCCCACCAAGTGCAAAGTCATGAAGATTGGGGAAGGGCAAAGAAGACCGCAGACGGAGTACAGTCTAGGGGGGCCAAAGACTACAAACCTCACTCAAGGAAAAAGATCTTGGGGTGAGTATAACACCAGGCACATCTCCTGAGCGCACATCAACCAAATAACAGCTGCAGCATATGGGCGCCTTGCAAACCTCAGAACAGCATTCCGACATCTTAATAAGGAATCGTTCAGGACCCTGTACACAGTGTACGTTAGGCCCATATTGGAGTATGCGGCACCAGTTTGGAACCCACACCTAACCATGCACGTAAAGAAACTAGAGAAAGTGCAAAGGTTTGCAACAAGACTAGTCCCAGAGCTAAGAGGTATGTCCTACGAGGAGAGGTTAAGGGAAATCAACATGGCGACACTGGAGGACAGGAGAGATAGGGGGGACATGATAACGACATACAAAATACTGAGAGGAATTGACAAGGTGGACAAAGACAGGATGTTTCAGAGACTGGACACAGCAACAAGGGGACACAGGTGGAAGTTGAAGACACAGATGAATCACAGGGATGTTAGGAAGTATTTCTTCACCCACAGAGTAGTCAGCAAGTGGAATAGTTTGGGAAGCGATGTAGTGGAGGCAGGATCCATACATAGCTTTAAGCAAAGGTATGATAAAGCTCACGGTTCAGGGAGAGTGACCTAGTAGTGATCATTGAAGAGGCGGGGCCAGGAGCTCGGACTCGACCCCTGCAACCTCAACTAGGTGAGTACAACTAGGTGAATACACACACACACACACACACACACACACACACACACACACACACACACACACACACACACACACACATACACACACACACACACACACACACACATACACAAACACACCCACACGCACTCACAACACTTAAAGTTGTCAGGAGGTGGAACTACCTGCAGTGTAAAGTGGTAGTGACGGAATCCATACATAGCTTTAAGAAGAGGTATGATAAGGCTTTTGATTCCATGAGAGACTTAATCTACTAACGACCAGCGATGTGGCGGTTCCAGGAGCTGTGAATCGATCCCTACAACCATATTTGGGTTAATTCATATAAATGTGTTCACTGACACACAAACACCCAAATGCATATGAATGCACACAGAAACAAACACATGCATGTAGATACACACACAAATACACACTCAAACACTAACAAACAATCACACAAAGACACACACACGTTATCACATACGGACTCACCAACACAAGTACCTGTGTACTTGTATTCCCATATTCTACCATGGGAGTACCTGGGAGCCCAGACAAAAGAGTCTTGTCAGTAGCGTTCCGACTCAGTCTACTAAGATCTAAAATCTTGTGTCTACATTAAGAACCATCATATATTATTTACATGCTTTAAGCAAGTATAATAAAGAGGTAATAAGGCAGCAGGAAAATCATAGAAGAGTAAATGTATTACTTGAGGACAGAGCAAGAACTGAAAAAAAGATCGAATAATTAACCACTGGGTTAGACAAAGAACTCGGTAGCTACTACTAGATAATTATACAAATATTAATACACAGGTTATATCATACGCATCTTATAAGCAAATCTTTTATTTAAAAACGTGATGAACGAAAACAGAAAATTTCGAATTTACTGGTGTTGTGTCTGTGTCATTTCATATTTTATGATTACTGCAAGTCAGGGGAATGGCTGGCGTGCCATAATGTTCTAATGTTACTTTATCTTACTACAGTCTGACCTGAATTCCGGCCACCTTGCCACAGCAAGATCCGGAGGCCAGACAAGGAGGCGCCAATGACGACCCAACGCTGGAACTCTTCCAGGGTATGTAATAAATACAGGTGCCATATACTTTATGTTGTACCTGCAGAGAAGGCTGCTCCTAAACATTTGGTGAGGATGAACAACGAACGACAGTGTTCTCTGTTACACTTGACAGCTCGGAGGGAAAAATGCAGAATGCTTGTCTCGTGAATGAGGTGCGTGTAGCAAGACTGTCAAGTGCTTCTCACATTCCTTTGTTTACTTCCCGGCTCCGTTGTTTATGTGAGGAAAAATACCTGAACATGTCATGAGTGCTCACATACAGACAGACATACAAACAGATATACTCACACACACACACACACACACACAGTGAAGAGGCGGGGCCAGGAGCTTGGACTCGACCCCTGCAACCTCAACTAGGTGAGTACAACTAGGTGAGTACACACACACACACACACACACGCACACACACACACACACACACACACACACATACACACACACAAGAGTCACAGGAGCTGTGAATCGACCCCTGCACCCACAACTAGGTGAGTACACACACACACACAAACAAACATAATCACACGTAATCATACACCTGCTCACACACACTCATCCACGCCCCCACACCCCACCCCACACACACATACACACACACACACACATACACACACGAGTCACAGGAGCTGTGAATCGACCCATGCAACCACAACTATGTGAGTACACAAAACACACCACACACACAAACAAATATAGTCACACGTAATCATGCACCCGCTCACACACACACTCATGCACCCACCCACCCACACACACCCACACACACACACACACACACACACACACACACACACACACACACGCACGCACAAGCGCGCGCTCAGAATGTAGTGGGCAACAAAAAGGTTCCTAGAATTTTAGTGTTTTCAGGGCGTGTGTCAGCCACTGGCAAGAAACAGGGTTAGTAAAGGTGTCCACGCAAATGATAAGCAAGTGATAAGCAAAGTCTTAAAAGTGTCTAAGGAGAGAGCAGGACCGAAATTTCACAGTAAATTTGAAAGTGCCAAGATTTTCTGGAAAAGTGAGGGGCAGGCAGGCCTAGAAGGACCTGCTGCCCTAATTGCTAAATACACAATTTCCAAGGATAAGTGACACTTACAAGGAGGAAGTCACGAGTTAAGACAGGCTGATTAGTATGTGAATTGTGAGGTAGCATGCATTGAGTAGGAAAAGGCAATCAAAAAGAAGAAAGAAAATGAAAGTAGTGGTCAGTGGTCAGTACGCTGAGGTCAGTGGTCACCTGCGGTCATACCTGCCTAAGCTCTTGGCAGTTAGCGTGGGCTGTTACCAAGCACCATGGCTTGTTGTAGTGTTTTAGAATCTCAGGTTCAAATGTTGAAGAAGGAGATTCTACTTCTTCAGGAGGAAAATAGGAGGCTGAAGCTTCGACCAGATGAGTTTGGGAGCGAGTATGAGAAGGATTTAGCTGGTAAGGAGGAAATGGCCACCAGCAGTGATAGTGGCAGCCGCTTTAAGTGGCAAGTGGTTCACAGTTCAGGAAGAAGGAAGATGAGGAGAGTTAATAGAGAAGATGTGAAGGTAGGAAATCGATTCTCTGTTCTCCAAGACGAGTGTACTTCAGTGGTTAGTGAGGTTGAAGGTACCACTGATTCCTCTGCTAATCAAGTTAAGAATATTTTAATAGTAGGCGATTCTCAGGTAAGATATATGGACCGTGCATTTTGTAAGAGACAGAAAGGTCAGACAGAGAGTGTGCCTCACTGGAGCTGGTGTTGGTGACATAGTCAGCAGGTTGGATAATATTATGGCAGGTAATGGGAACAAGCCCATTATCTGTCTTAGTGCTGGGGGTAATGACATTGGGAAGGGCAGGAGAGAGGAGCTGTTGGATAAGTACAGGTCAGCCATAGAAGTAGTTAGGTCTAAGGGACGGATCCCAGTCATATGTAGCATCTTACCTAGAAAGGGAGGGGGCAATGAATGGATGTCTAGGGCAATTGGTATAAATTGCTGGCTAGACAGGTACTGCAAGGAACTTGCAATCCCATTCATTGATAACTGGTACTTATTCTTTGGCAAACGTGATATGTATGCAAGGGATGGGATTCATCTCACTGGAGATGGAGTGGTTGCATTACCCAATTCGATTGAGAGGGTAATTGATGACTTGTCTAGGAATTTAAACTGATAGATTATAGAGGTATGGGTGTTTGTGGGAAACAATCAGGCTGCAGCATTAGGGTTAAAAACAGTAGTTATTACTGGGATACTTCAGGGATATGTTTAAAAGACAATATTCAAAATAAAGTTGCTAGTAATGGCAAATCAACTGATCAACAAAGAAAGATTGTAGAGGGCAACGAGTGACTACCTCCCATAAGGTTTGCTATGCAAATAGTAGGAGTCTAAGAAATAAGATAGATGACCTAAGATTACTTGCAAGTGTAGGTAATATAGATATTATTGGTATAACAGAGACCTGGTTCAACCTGAAAGATAGAGAAATGCCTTCTGAATGCAACATACAGGGTTATAAACTATTCCACACTGATAGGGTCAACAGGAAGGGTGGTGAAGTGGCGATGTGTGTCAGAGACAATTTAAATTGCTGTCTTAAACATGATATAAGATTAGAAACATCGAACATAGAATCTGTTTGGCTACAGTTTCCCGAGAGACGTGACAAATTAATTTTGGGTGTGATTTATAGGCCCCCAAACCTTGATAGGGAGTGCAGTAAGCTGTTATGGGACGAAATTCAAAAGGAATCTAGATATGGAAATGTTGTGATAATGGGAGATTTTAACTTTAGACAAATTGATTGGAACAATTTGACAGGAAATCTTGAGTCTAGTGACTTTCTTGATACGGTTCAGGATTTCTTTTTAGAACAGGTTGTGACAAAACCAACTAGAGGAAACAATCTGCTTGACTTGGTTCTTGCCAACAAAGATTCACTAATTTAATAATCTTGAGGTTAATGATGAGCTTGGGGGAAGCCATCACAAATCACTTAGTTTCAATATAACATGGAATTACCCAGATAACTGCAATCAAATCTCTGTTCCAGATTTTCGCTTGGCCGACTTCATGGGACTGAAAAATTACCTGTGTGGGCTAAATTGGGATGTCCTGACTAAGGGTCAGGTAGGTGATCTTGGTTGCCAATAAAACGTTTTTCAGAGCATAGTTCTAGCTGCCCAGACAACTTTTGTTCCGAGTAGGGAAATTAGATCTAACAAAAATGAACCCAAATGGATTAACAATAGATTAAAACATCTCATTGGTCAAAAGAGAGGCATATATAGGCGTATCAAAAGAGGGGATGGCCAGTTAAGAAATCAATATATTCAATTAAAGAGAGAAATAAAAAAAGGAATAAGAAAAGCAAAAAGGGATTATGAGGCTAACGTCACAAGGCATTCAAAGAATAACCCAAAAGGGTTCTTTCAGGTATACAGAAGTAAGATTAGGGACAAGATTGGCCCACTTAAAAGTAACTCTGGTCAGATCACTGACAGTGATAAGGATATGTGTGAAATTCTCAATACCTACTTCCTCTCAGTTTTGACCCAGGAAAATACTAGCGATATTTCTGAAATAATAGATTATGTAGAACAGGATAATAAACTATGCACGATTGCGATAACTAGTGACATGGTCCTCAGACAAATAGAGAAACTAAAACGTAACAAATCCCCAGGCCCTGATGAACTGTTTGCAAGGGTGTTAAAGGAATGTAAAGATGAACTTAGCATTCCTTTAGCTAATCTTTTTAACATATCACTACAAACTGGCATAATGCCTGATAAGTGGAAAATGGCAAATGTAATACCTATCAACAAGGCAGGTGACAGGTCCTTGGCTTCGAACTATAGACCAAAAAGCCTTACCTCCATAGTGGGAAAAATTATGGAATCAATAATTGCCGAAGCAATTCGTAACCATCTTGATAGGCACAGATTGATTAAGGAATCTCAACACGGTTTTACAAAGGGGCGTTCCTGTCTTACGAATTTACTAACTTTTCTCACTAAGGCGTTTGAGGAGGTAGATCATTGTATTGAATATGATATTGAGTATATGGACTTCAGTAAGGCTTTCGATATAGTTCCTCATCAGAGGCTATTGAGGAAACTTAAGGCACACGGAATAGGAGGAGAAATTTTTTCCTGGGCAGAGGAATGGCTGATAAATAGGCAGCAGAGAATTTGCATAAATGGGGAGAAATTAGAATGGGGGCACGTTACAAGCAGTGTTCCTCAGGGGTCAGTGTTGGGCCTGTTGTTGTTCACAATTTACATAAACGACATAGATGAAAGAATAAATAGCGACATAAGCAAATTTGCTGATGACACCAAAATAGGCCGTCCAATTCATTCTAATGAGGACACTAGAGCACTCCAGGATGATTTGAATAGACTGACGCAATGGTCGGAGAAGTGGCAGATGCAGTTTAATATTGACAAATGCAAAGTTCTAAATGTTGGACAGTTAAATAACCATGCCACATATAAACTAAATAATGTAGATCTTAATACTACTGACTGCGAAAAGGATTTAGGAGTTCTGGTTAGCAGTAATCTAAAACCAAGACAACAGTGCATTAGTGTTCGCAATAAAGCTAACAGAATTCTTGGCTTCATATCTAGAAGTATATATAATAGAAGCCCTCAGGTTGTTCTTCTACTCTACATATCCTTGGTTAGGCCTCATTTAGACTATGCTTCTCAATTCAGGTCACCGTATTACAGAATGGATATATATGCTCTGGAAAACGTACAGAGGAAGTTGACAAAGATGATCCCATGTATCAGAAATCTTCCATATGAGGATAGACTGAGGGCCCTGAATCCGCACTCTCTCGAAAGGCGTAGAATTAGGGGGGATATGATCGAGGTGTATAAGTGGAAAACAGGAATAAATAAAGGGGATGTAAATAGCGTACTGAAAATTTCCAGCCAAGACAGGACTCGCAGCAAAGGCCTCAAGTTTGAAAAATTCAGATTCAGGAAGGATATAGGAAAGCAATGGTTTGGTAATAGAGTCGTGGATGAGTGGAATAAACTCCCGAGTACAGTTATTCAGGCTAAAATGTTGTGTAGTTTTAAAAATAGGTTAGATAAATACATGAGTGGGTGTGGATTGGTGTGAGTTGGACCTGACTAGCTTGTGCTGTTGGTTCTGGTGCCGTGCTCCATCCTTGAGTGGAATTGACCAGATTGGGTGGGTCATTTGGCTTATCCGGGGGGAAGGTCATTTGGCTAATCCGGGGATGACACGTGGACCTGCTTCACATGGGTCAGTAGGCCTGTTGCAGTGTTCCTTCTTTCTTATGTTCTTATGTTCTAAAACATCAGAGTAGGCTGACATGCAGTAGGGCTCAGGAAGGTGAATTGCCACAATCAGATTGTGTCAAAAAATAAGGACTGGGAAAACCTGGAGCAACATGACTGCACAGAAACGTGCAGGGCAAAGATATTGGAGGTGGTACTGGCATGCATGATGCTTCAGCACGTTAGGGACACTACTGGAGAGAGAGAGAGAAGACAAACCAGCAAGACTGAACCTAGTATTCACCATAAGTAGTGCATATATTGAAGACATCACATATAAAATGCTACTCATGCTGATCATTTGGTTCTGAGCTTTGAATGCATAGAGTTGCTAGTGGAGAAGGAAGCAGGAAGTGCAGAGCGGAGGAAGCCAAACTGCAAGAGACGGGACTACTTGCACGAGGTTCAGAGAGACATAGAGCTCTCAACGAAATCGGTCAGTGAGATGATGGAATGCGTGGACACAATATGCAGGGCAACAGAGAAGAGGTTTGTACCCAAGGGCAACATAAATAATGAGAAAGCCGGAACGAGCCAATGGTTCACCCAGAGGTGAAGAGAGGCCAAAATTAAATGTACTGGAGAATGGAAAAAGTATAGGAGGCAAAGAAACCAGGAGAATAAGGAGAGTAGTCAAAGAGCCAGAAACGAGTGGCCCGGTGGCCTGGTGGCTAAAGCTCCCGCTTCACACACGGAGGGCCCGGGTTCGATTCCCGGCGGGTGGAAACATTTCGACACGTTTCCTTACACCTGTTGTCCTGTTCACCTAGCAGCAAATAGGTACCTGGGTGTTAGTCGACTGGTGTGGGTCGCATCCTGGGGGACAAGATTAAGGACCCCAATGGAAATAAGTTAGACAGTCCTCGATGACGCACTGACTTTCTTGGGTTATCCTGGGTGGCTAACCCTCCGGGGTTAAAAATCCGAACGAAATCTTATCTTATCTTATCTCACAGCTAAGGACTGAGGCCCAGTGACAATGCAAAAATTACATAGCAGCGAAAGCCAAGTGCGACTTAAAGTTGTTCTGCAGTCACATCAGGAGGAAAACAAAAGTCAAGGACCAGGTAATCAGAATGAGGAGAGAAGGAGGCGAGATCACATGAAATGGCCGAGAGGAGCTCAACATGAGATTTAAAGAAGTATTCACAGTGGAGACAGAAAGGACTCCTGAAACACAGAGAGGTGAGGAACACCACCTAGTGCTAGACACAATACATACAACCGGGGAAGTGGTGATGAGGTTGCTAAGCGAACTAGATACCTCAAAGTTGATTGGGCCAGATAACATCTCATGGTGGGACCTGAGAGAGGGAGCAGAGGCACTCTGAGTACCACTAACAACACTCTTCAACACTTCTATCGCAACTGGGCAGCTTCCTGAAGTATGGAACACAGCAAATTTACTCCCAGTTTAAAAAAAAGAGGGACAGACACGCATCACTAAACTACAGAACAGTATGACATGCATGGCATGCAGTGTCATGGAGAAAATTATCAGGAGAAGAGTGGTGGAGCACCTAGAAAGAAATGAGCTTATCATCGACAACCAGCACGGATTCAGGGATGGGAAATCCTGTCTCACAAGCCTACTGAAGTTGTATGACAGCTTAAGACAAGAGCGTGGATGGGGATGTAGATTGCATTTTCTTGGTCTGTAAGAAGGTTTTTGACAGTTCCACACAAGAGATCAGTGCTAAACCTGGAGGGCCAGGCATTGCAATGGGTCACAGAATACCTGACAGGAAGGCAGCAGTGAGTCATGGTACACGACGAGGTGTTGGAGTGGGAGCCTATGACTAGTGGGGTTCCACAGGGGTCAGTCCTAGGGCCGGTGCTGTTCCTGGTATGTGTGAATGACATGACGGAAGAAGTAGACTCAGATGTGTCTCTGCCAACGATGTTAAGTTTATGAGGAGAATTCAATCGGAGGAGGGCCAGGCAGGATTAAGAAGGGATCTGAACAAGCTATAGGCCTGGTCCAGCAAACGGCTCCTTAGTTCAACCCTGCCAAGTGCAAAGTCATGAAAATCTAGGAAGAACAAAGAAGACCACAGACAGAATACAGTCTAGGGGGCGAAGACTACAAACCTCACTGCATGAGGTAAGTATAACACCAAACACATCTCCTGAGGAGCACACCAACCAAATAACTGCTGTAGCATACAGGCGACAAGCAAAGGTAAGAATAGCATTCCGAAATTTCAGTTAGGAATCGGTCAGGACTCTGGAGCCACATGGGGGGCCCAAAACATAGAGTCAAGATGATGGAGGTGGTACTGGAAAACCTCATGCACCAACATGTTAGGGACACTACCAGAGAGAAAGGAGAGGATGAACCAGCAAGACTGGACCTTGAGTAGTTCAGACATCGAGAACATCAGAAACAAAAGTCTCCTCAGAGCAAGTGATCACGTGGTTCTGAGCTTTTGAGAGGGAAGCAGGAGTAGTATGGGAGAAGCCAAATTTCAAAAAGGGAAGACTACACAGGAACGAGGAATTTCCTGCAAAAAGTTCGATGAGAAAGTGAATTGGCAGGAAAATCAATAAATGGAATGATGAACTACATGACAACAAAATGCAAGGAGGCAGAGGAATGGTTCATTCCCAAGGGCAACAGAAATAATGAGAAGACTAGAACGAGTCCTTGGTTCACCCAAAGGTGTAGAGAGGTAAAAACTAAGTGCACTAGAGAGTGGAAAAAGTGCAGAAGACAAAGAACCCAGGAAAATAAAGACATCAGTTGATGAGCCAGAAACGAATATGCGCAGATATAGAGGGAGGCCCAGCGGCAATTCGAAAACGACATTTCATCGACAGCCAAGTCTGAGCCGTAGTTGTCGTATAGCTCCATCAGGAGGAAAACAACAGTCAAGGACCAGGTAATTAGGCTGAGGAAGGAAAGAGGGAAGTTCACAAGAAACGACCGAGAAGTATGTGAAGAGCTCAACATCAGATTTAAAGAAGTATTTACAGTGGAGACAGGACAGACTCTGGAAAGCCAGAATGGTGACATACTCTAGCAAGGGATACACCAACAAGTACTGGACTAAATACATATAACCGAAGAGGAGGTGAAGACGCTGCTAAGGAAATTAGATACCTCAAAGGCGGTGGAACCTGACATCTCTCCTAGGGTGCTTAGAGAGGGAGCAGAGACAGTGTGTGTGTGCCACTAACAGCAATCTTCAACACATACATTGAAACTGGTCAACTACCTGAGGTTTGGAAGACGGCAAATGAGGTCCCGATTTTTAAGAAAGGTGAAAGACATGAAGCACTGAACTACAGACTAGTATCATTGACAGGTATAGTATGCAAAGTCATGGAGAACACTATCAGGAGGAGAGTGGTGGAGCACCTAGAAAGGAATAAGCTTACACACGACAGACAACATGGTTTCAGGCAAGGGAAATCCTGTGTCACAAACCTAATAGAGTTTTACAGCAAAGTAACAGAAGTTAGACAAGAGAGAGAGAGAGAAAGGAGGGTGGGTAAACTGCAGTTTCTTGGACTACAAGAAGGCTTTTGATAAGTACCACACAAGAGATTAGTGCAAAAGCAAGAGAATCAAGCACGCTTAACAGGAAAGCCGCTGCAAGGAAGGCAAAGGATCTTGAGATGAGTATGATACTGAACACATCACCTGTGGTGCACGTCAACCAGGTAACTCCTGCAGCAATTGGGCGCCTTGCAAACCTAAAAATAGCATTCCGATACCTCAGTAAGGAATCGTTCAAGACTCTGTACACCGTGTATGTCGGCCCATATTGGAGTATCACTACCAGTTTGGAAGCTACACTTGGCAAAGCACGTCAAGAAATTAGAGAAAGTGCGAAGGTTTACAACAAGACTAGTTCCGGAGCTAAGGTGAATGTCCTACGAAGAACGGTTAAAAGAAATCGACCTGACGACACTGGAGGACAGGAGGGATAGGAGACACTTGATAACGACATATAAAATACTGCTAGGAATTGACAAGGTGGACAAAGAGAGGATCTTCAAGAGATGGTACAAAGCAACAAGGGGTCACAATTGGAAGTTGAAGAGGGATGTAAGGAAGTATTTCTTCAGCCAGAGTTGTTAGAAAGTGGAATAATCTGGAAAGTGATGTAGTAGAGACAGAATCCATGCATAGTTTTGAGATTAGGTATGGTAAACCTCATGAAGCAGGTAGAAAGAGGACCTAGTAGTGCTCAGTGAAGAGGCGGGAACAGGAGCTATGAATCGACCCCTGTAACTACAATTAGGTAAGTACAATTAGGTGAGTACACAAACTCAAACGCTCCACAATTTTTTTTTACATGTAGGCCATCTCCCACCGAGGCAGGGTGACCAAAAAAAGAAAGAAAATCCACAAAAAGAAAATACTTTCATCATCATTCAACACTTTCACTTCACTCACACATTATTACTGTTTTTGCAGAGGTGCTCAGAACACAACAGTTTAGAAGCATATACAGTGGACCCTCGAATTTAGTCCTGCCTTTTCTGTATGCAAAACTATTTTTATTGTCTATAAAATGTATTTTTTGTTAATATTTCTCATAGGAAATAATGTAAATCCAATTAAACAATTCCAGACACCCAAAAATATTAAAAAAAAACTACATTTTTTAGATAATAAAAATTGTTTTGCATACAGAAAAGGCAGGAATAAATTCGAGGGTCCACTGTACGTATAAAGATGCACAACATATCCCTCCAAACCGTCAATATCCCAAACCCCTCCTTTAGAGTGCAGGCATTGTACTTCCCATTTCCAGGACTCAAGTCCGGCTATTTAAAAATAACCTGTTTCCCTGAATCGCTTCACTAAATATTACCCTACTCACACTCCAACAGATCGTCAGGTCCCAAATACCATTCATCTCCATTCACTCCTATCTAACACGCTCATGCACGCCTGCTGGAAGTCCAAGCCCCTCGCCCACAAAAACCTCCCTTACCTCTTTCTTCCAACCTTTTCGAGGACGACCCCTACCCCACCTTCCTTCCCCTACAGATTTAAATGCTCTCCATGTCATTCTACTTTGATCCATTCTCTCTAAATGACCAAACCACCTCAACAACCCCTCTTCAGCCCTCTGACTAATACTTTTATTAACTCCACACCTTCTCCTAATTTCCACACTCCGAATTTTCTGCATAATATTTACACCACACATTGCTCTTAGACAGGACATCTCCACTGCCTCCAACCGCCTCCTCGCTGCTGCATTCACATCCCAAGCTTCACACCCATATTAGAGTGTTGGTACTACTATACTTTCATACATTCCCTTCTTTGCCTCCATAGATAATGTTTTTTGTCTCCACATATACCTCAATGCACCACTTACCTTTTCTCCCTCATCAATTCTATGATTAACCTCATCCTTCATAAATCCATCCGAAGACACGTCAACTTCCAAGTATCTGAAAACATTCACTTCTTCCATACTCCTCCTCCCTAATTTGATATCCAATTTTTCTTTATCTAAATTATTTGATACCCTCATTACCTTACTCTTTTCAATGTTCACTTTCAACTTTCTACCTTTACACACACTCCCAAACTCGTCCACAAACCTTTGCAATTTTTCATTAGAATCTCCCATAAGCACAGTATCATCAGCAAAAAGCAACTGTGTCAATTCCCATTTTGAATTTGATTCCCCATAATTTAATCCCACCCCTCTCCCGAAAACCCTAGCATTTACTTCTTTTACAACCCCATCTATAAATATATTAAACAACCATGGTGACATTACACATCCACATATATGTTAATAAACTTCCACATTCAAACACACTCACAAACTTAAGCACACACATTCAAACAAATACACATACTGATGAAGGTGCAAGGCTACTTTTGACAAGATTTGTTAGAGGTATTCATTAAAGAATCATGTATTGTCCCAGAATCCAAGGTGGACATGGCTTATCAGCATATATTGGGTAGAATTCATTAATGGAAGAAGGATGTAACGACACTACTCGAGAGTTATTAGCCCTGAAGGAATATCATTGTTGAATAAAGAGCCTGCATTTACCTATAGAGCCTATCTGAGCCTATAAAAATCATTATCCACATGCACTTCGAATCAGAAGTGTACCGACCAGCTGGAAAACTGGAACCGTGATCCGAATATACAAGCAGGGAGGAGGGACAAGAGGCAGTGAATTTTAAGACGGTATCACTGACACGTATACTCTCCAGAATATTGAAAAATTCAATCAGAAAAGGATTGCTTGAGTATCTAGAGAGGTGTGATTTTTTTTTGTTTTTTTTTTTTTACAGAAAACAAAATTAACTTATGGAAAGTATGTCTTGTCTCACTAAACCACTAGAGTTCTATGATAAAAGAACGGCAGTTAATCGAGAGAAACCAGTGATGGGCTAACTGTGTTTTCTTGGACTTTAGAAAAGTATTTGACAGTGCGCTCCTACGAGAAATTGATTTTCAAATTGGAGGAGCAAGGAGGGATATGAGGTAAAGTTTTACATTGGTTCAATGAATGTTTACCGAAGAGAAGACATAAGCTGATAATAAGCAGCAGATGTTACAGGATAGGAAACTGTAAGCAGTGGGGTCTTAAAAGGATTAGTTCTAGGATCAGTTGCAATTTATTATAACGTAATAATCACCTTTAATGTTGTGTATGAAGGTTCAACATCCCTATCAGACCCTCAAAGAGTGTTTGATAAGGCTGATTCCTCCTTATGGAAATGAAAATCAGTGATACCACAATTAGATAAACAATTTCATTAATAATATGTACAGCTTGAATAGAATATAAAACACTTAAACATGAAAATAATCCTACCTGAATCAAAGAATGGAAAATGAAATATATATAATTAATGACTCAAAGCTAATTTGTACACAATTAATGTGTGTATAATATAGCGGTGCCGTGCTGATGTTCTGGCACGTAGCTCTGAGTCGTGGTTTGGAACACTCAATGAGCTGTTCCTGGTATTCCAGATATTCTGAAAATTTAGGCAAATTGCAGATAAATCACAAAATTATCTGTTCAATTTAAAATATTCTTGCAGAGCAGAATCTTTTTATAATACGTATTTCCAAAAATTGCCAGAATGGCAATTATATGTTTCATTACGAGCGTCTGTAAGATCTATCACTACTCACGGAGCAATAATAACGCATTACGCATTACCCATATAAAACCTGCCACAGCAGTGAATGAAAGAGGGAGAGAGAAAGGACGGCACAAGCTGTTACGTTCTTTTAGTCCATTACACAGACTCACAATTTTTCATATTAAACTGCTTTACCCCACAATGGCTTCTTAAAATGTGATGAGCGGTAACCATCACTCTGAATTCATCACATTTACCAGGTTTCTGCATTAATATCTTTTCTTAATAAAGGTCTAGGGTCATTTTAAAATACATTATTATTAACCTGAAAAAAGGTTAAAGCAAACTGGGTTGTTTATAAATAAATATTATGTGCTATAAATATATATATACACAAATCCTTATCGTTGAAAAAATGTTATTTCGCATAACACCAGATGCACAACAAAACTATCTAGGCCACAGTTTATTGGATCATCCTTTCAAAATCCAGATTCAGGCCTATTACAAACACTACCATATGGTCAGTATCTTAGTATCTCAATCTTCAACTGCCTCTAAGAGTGTCTTACAAAGTAAGGAAGCCCTGGGGAAAAAGAAATTTTAGTGATACTCTGACATACAAATAATTTATCCACATTATCCAACAGTACCAATGATAAAACAATCAGATTTTGCCATATATACCCATCACTACGAGTGCTAAAAACCACTAGACATGCCCAGGCATGCCCACCATTACCACTACTGCAACCCTCAGTCTTGGTAATAATCGTAGAATTCCTGAAAAAAAATGTTAAGTAAATGGACATAGATGCAACTAATGTGACGTTTCATCTGTGTTCGTTTACCTAAAACCCTCAGACTTGCCAATACATACCCACTGCTTCCACTGTCA
>NC_091299.1:48107703-48215203 GCF_038502225.1 Cherax quadricarinatus | reverse complement strand
TTAGTGTAAGTTTGTTAGTCCTCATCCAGGTAGATATTTTCTGTAATTCGGTGTTTACAGTATTGGCTAGCGTGACTGAGCTCGGGTGAGAGAAGACGTATGTGGTGTCATCTGCAAAAAGTGTGGGTTTGAGTAATTGCGAAGCATTTGGTAGGTCATTTATGTATAGGAGAAAGAGAAGAGGGCCAAGGACACTTCCCTGTGGGACACCAACTGTAATTGGTTGTGCGGAAGAGCTTGCCCCATTTGCGTACACATATTGGCTTCTGTTGCTGAGGTAAGACTTGAGGTAGTTGAGGGAGTGCCCTCTAATACCATAGTGTGACAATTTTACGTGGAGCAAGTCATGGTCAACTGTATCAAAAGCTTTACGTAAGTCAATGAAGATCCCCAGTGGGACTTCTTTTCTCTCTATTGCAGTGTATATATGTTCAAACATGTGTATAATAGCATCATTAGTATTTTTATTAGGCCTGAATCCAAATTGGCAGGGGTTGAGAATGTTATGGGAGATGAGGTAGGAGTAGATTCGTTTATGAATTAATTTTTCGAAGATTTTTGAGAGGGTGTAAGTTGGATATTGGCCTATAGTTATTCAACTCTGTTTGGTCTCCTCCTTTATGGATCGGGGTGACCCTTGCTATTTTGAGAACTGTAGGGAAGGTGGAGGATTCAATGGATTTGTTAAAGAGTGTTGCAATGATTGGTGATAGTACTTGTGACGATTGTTTGTATATAAAGGGTGGTAAGGTCTCCTGCCTTGTTTTTCAGTGCGTTGATAATAAGGGAGACTTCATATGGGTTAGTCGGAGCTAGGAACAGTGTGTTCGGGTAGTTGCCAGTGAGGTAGTCATTTGGTGGGGTATCTGAGCTTGGGATATTATTGGCAAGGTTTTGACCTATAGTGGAGAAGAAATCATTGAGTCTGTTTGCTGTTTCTGTTGGTGGGAGTTGGGGTTCATCTGATTTTGCTAATTTTATTTCGCTATGTCGTGATATCTTTTTTGTTCCCAGAATTTCTGATAGGGTCTTCCAGGTCTTTTTTTATATCACCTCGTAAGTTGGATAATTTGTTCTCATAATACAATTTTTTTGCCCTTCTTATCAGGCTGGTTAGGATTGACGAGTAACGTTTTGTTTGGTCTCTGGTTATGTGACCCATTCTGTACTGTTTTTCATATCGGTGTTTTGTATTTATGGATTTGAGAATGCTGGGTGTTAGCCAGGGACTGTTCAGTCTCTTAGCTGTCATCTGTTTAGTTTTTTTAGGGCAGTGCTTGTTATAAAGGTATTGGGTCTTTTTTAGAAAATTATTAAAACATTCGTCAATATCTGTATAGATTTCTAGCTCAGTGTGCCAGTCAATGTTTGTTACTGCTGTTGTGAAGTTATTAATGGATGCCTCATTGTGTAGTTTGAAGGTGACTTTAGTAGTTTCTTGGGGTATTTTACCAAGAGTTGCTATGAGGAAAGTAGGGTAGTGGTCTGTGGTATTATCTGTAATTATGCCTGATTTTAAAGGGGATATGGTGTTGGTCCAGATGTGGTCAAGTAGGGAAACACTAGTCTCTGTAACTCTTGTAGGTTTTGTTACTGTTGGTAGCAACATGCAGTTACTCATTGTGTTTGTGAATTCAGTAAGGTGTGGGTCCTGGTCTTGCAGGAGATTTATTTATATTGAAGTCACCTGAGAGTAGTAAGTGATCTTTGTTCATGCGTGCATCAGTTATCATACTTCCTAGGTTTTGACTAAATTGGCTAATGTTTGATTGTGGAATTCTGTAGATGTTTATCACTGTGAGAGGTTTTTGTTGGTATTTGGATTTGAATTTAGCTATTATATATTCCCCATGTTCATCCCTTGTGCAAGTATTAATGATACATTCTAGTTGGTCTGAGTAGTATATAGCTGTGCCACCCCCTTGTTGGTCTGGCCTACAGTTGTGTATGGCTGTGTAACCAGGAATGGCATAGACATCTGTAGTATCAGGCTTTAGCCAGGTTTCAGTTAGTGTAATGATGGACATATTGGCATGCAAGGAATTTAGTAATGCTAGGAGGTCATCATAATGCTTGCTTAAAGATCTGATATTGTAGTTAAAGATAGTTATGTTGTTGTTGGCTCTGAGAAGTGCCTTTGATTGTTCTGCTGTGTAGTAATTACAGTAAAAATGTATACATATATATATATATATATATATATATATATATATATATATATATATATATATATATATATATATATATATATATATATATATATATATATATATATATATATATATATATGTCGTGCCGAATAGGCAGAACTTGCGATCTTGGCTTAAATAGCAACGCTCATCTTGCCATATAGGACAAGCGAAAATTTGTGTATGCAATAATTTCGCCAAAATCATTTTGAACCTAACGAAAAAAATATATTTCACTGTGTTTGTTTAGTATTATATTACTGTAAACAAATCTAAAATATATTTAGTTGGGTTAGGCTAAAATAAATTGTTCTTGTTATAATAAGGTTAGGTAAGTTTTCTAAGATTCTTTTGGTGCAAAATTAAAATTTTTTACATTAACATTAATGAAAAAAAATATATCTATAAACGTATAAGAGAAAATTTTAGAAAGGACTTAATTTTAAATGAGTTCTTGCTAATTGACCAATTTTATATATTCGGCACGATATATATATATATATATATATATATATATATATATATATATATATATATATATATATATATATATATATATATATATATATATATATATATATATATATATATATATATATATGTATATATATATATATATATATATATATATATATATATATGTATGTGTGTGTGTGTGTGTGTGTGTGTGTGTGTGTGTGTGTGTGTGTGTGTGTGTGTGTGCAAAGCATAGAGGAAGGAGGGAATCTTGAATGATAGGCCTAGGACTTTTATGTTGCAATCACTGCATCATCAGGAGCTTGTAATGTTGCTGAAAAGAGGATGAGGTCTAAGCAAACACGTCCAGAACATAAGAACATAAGAAAGAAGAAACACTGCAACAGGCCTACTGACCCATGCGGAGCAGGTCCATGTCCCCCCCCCCCTCCCTGGATTAGACCAATGACCCACCCAGTCTGGTCATCCCCACTCAAGGATGGAGCACTGTACCAGACCCAGCAGCACAAGCTAGTCAGGTCGAACTCACACCCACCCACACCCACTCATGTATTTATCTAACCTATTTTTAAAACTACACAACGTTTTAGCCTCAATAACTGTTCTTGGGAGCTTGTTCCACTCTCTATTACCAAACCAGTGCTTTCCTATATCCTTCCTGAATCTGAATTTTTCCAACTTGAAACCATTGCTGCGAGTCCTGTCTTAGCTGGAAATTTTCAGCACACTATTTACATCCCCTTTATTTATTCCTGTTTTCCATTTATACACCTCGATCATATCCCCTCTAATTCTACGCCTTTCGAGAGAGTGCAGATTCAGGGTCCTCAGTCTATCCTCATAGGGAAGATTTCTGATACATGGGATCATCTTTGTCATCCTCCTTTGTACGTTTACCAGAGCATTTATACCCATTCTGTAATACGGTGACCAAAACTGAACAGCATAGTCTAAATGAGCCCTAACCAAGGATATGTAGAGTAGAAGAACAACCTGAGGACTTTTATTATTTATACTTCTAGATATGAAGCCAAGAATTCTGTTAGCTTCATTGCGAACACTAATGCACTGTTGTCATGGTTTTAGATTACTGCTAACCAGAACTCCTAAATCCTTTTCGTAATCGGTAGTATTAAGATCTGCATTATTTAGTTTATATGTGGCATGGTTATTTAACTGTCCAACATTTAGAACTTTGCATTTGTCAATATTAAACTGCATCTGCCACTTCTCCGACCATTGATTCAGTCTATTCAAATCATCCTGGAGTGCTCTAAGGTCCTCATTAGAATGAATTGAACGGCCTGTTTTGGTGTCATCAGCAAATTTGCTTATGTCGCTATTTGTTCCCTCATCTATGTCGTTTATGTAAATTGTGAACAACAACGGGCCTAACACTGACCCCGTAGGAACACCGCTTGTGACGTGCCCCCATTCTGATTTCTCCCCATTTAAGCAAACTCTCTGCTGTCTATTTGTCATCCATGCCTCTACCCAGGAAAAAAATTCTCCTCCTATTCCGTGTGCCCTAAGTTTCCTGAATAGCCTCTGGTGTGGAACTATATCGAAAGCCTTACTGAAGTCTATATACACAATATCAAATTCATTACCATGATCTACCTCCTCAAACACCTTAGTGAAAAAAGTTAGTAAATTCGTAAGACAGGAACGCCCCTTTGTAAAACCGTGTTGAGAATCATTAATCAATCTGTGCCTGTCAAGATGGCTACGAATTGCTTCGGCAATTATTGAATACATAAATTGTCCCAAGGACCTGTCACCTGCCTTGTAAATAGGTATTACATTTGCCATTTTCCACTTATCAGAAGAGGCGCTTTTGCTCGAATAATAAAATTTGTGTGTGTGTAGGGAGTCGAGTAATAGCTCCTCTGTGTGTATGTGTGTGTGTGTGTGTGTGTGTGTGTATGTGTGTGTGTGTGTGTGTGTGTGTGTGTGTGTGTGTGTGTGTGTGTGTGTGTGTGTGTGTGTGTGTGTGTGTGTGTGTGTGTGTGTGTTCAGAAGCGGACTGGTTCGTAAAACCGCCCCGGACATCAGTCAGTTATCAGCTCGGCTGAGGGCCAAGGGCGTGTTTTCACCGCTCAGCTAAGGCGCATTCCATTTGTTTCAATCTTTGCAAAGCGGCTATAATTTCAGTTTTTCATGACATTTTTCCAACTGTTTTTCTTTTACCCTGGCCATTGGCCCACCGAACATTGCCAAATGCCCGTATGGCCAGTCCTCCTCAGTATATGTGTGTGTGTGTGTGTGTACACCTGATTGTGGTTGCAACGGCCGAAGGGATGGAGAAGTATTCCCGAACATCTCTGTGACTCATATGAGTTTTCAACTTCTTCTTGTAAACCTTTGTTGCTGTGTCTCGTCTCCGAAACATCCTGTCACTCTCCATTATGTCAGTTCCTCTCAGTATTTTATGTTGTTATCATGTCTTTCTTATACATCGTGTCCTCCAGTGTTATCAGGTTGAATTTCCTTAATCTCTCCTCGTGGGACATACCCCTTAGTTTTGAGACCAGTCTTGTTGCAGATGCTTAATGCTTGCACTATCTTTAATTTCTTGACGTGTTTGACGAGGTGTGGGTTCCATATTGGTACTTCACACTCCAATATGGGCCTGAAGTACAAGGTGAGGTGAATGACTCCTTACTTATATGTCGCAATGCTATGATCTTGTTTGCCATCCGCCCATATGCTGTAGCAGTTATCTGGTTGATGTGAGCTTCAGATGTGTTCGGTATGATGTTCACCTCTATGTCCCTTCCTTTGAGCGAGTTTTGCAGCCTTTGACCTTTTAGGTTGTATTCCGTCTGCAGTCTTATTTGTCCTTCCCCAAGCTTCACAACTTTGCACTAGCTGGGGTTAAACTTCAGAAGCCATTTGTCGGACCAGGCTTGCAACCTGTCGACATTCCCTATCCTCGTACGCTTGTATTCTGCTCTAATATTAGTTTCACATCATCTTCGAACAGAGACACCTCTGACTCTATTCCTTACATCACGTCACTCACATATGCAAGAAAGAGCACATATCCAAGGTCTTACCCTAGTGGGACCCCACTTGACATATGCACCCACTCTGACACTTCGTCTCGTACCAACACACGTTGTTTCCTCTCTCTCAGGCATTCCCTGATCTATTGCAGTACTTTCCTTGCTATTTCTGCCTCGTCCTCTGCTTTTCAAGCAGTCTGTTGTGTGGCAATGTGTGGAAAGCTTTCTGACAGTCCAAGATGATCAAGTCTACATATCCTTCTCTCTCCTGTCTTACTTCTGTTACCTTGTTATAGAACTCCAATAAGTTTGTGATGCAGGATTTCCCTTCCTTGAAGCTGTACTGGTTAACATGTATGAGCCCGTTCGTTTCTAGGAGCTCCACTACTCTTCTGATTATCTTCTCCATAACACTGTATGCAATTCATGTCAGCGACACCGGTCTGTAATTTATTACAGCCTTCGATCTCCCACACATCATGCAGATTTATTGAAGACTATTGTTAGTGGCATATACAGTGCATGTGCTCTCTCAGGACCAAAGGAGAGATACTACCTGGGCCCACCTCCTTCGTCGTATGTAATTGCCCTAGTAGTTTCTTCACCTCCTCGTCGGTTGTGTGCAATGTGTCCAGTACTTGCTAGTGAACCCTACCACCTCGGATTGCTGGAGGCCTCTTTGCCTCCACTGTGAATACCTGCCTGAATCAAGAGCTGAGCTCCATACATTCTTCTTGGTCATTACTTGTGAGCTCCACTCCTTCCTTTCTCAGCGTGATTACCTGGTCTTTGACTGCTGTTTTCCTCCTGATGTGCTTGTATAACAGCTTGTGGTCAGATTTGGCTTCTAATACTATGTCATTCTCGTACTGACGCTGGGCTTATCCCTGTGTATTCATTTCTGGTTCTTCGCTCAAGTCCCTGTTTTAATGGGTCTTGTGCCTTCTATACTTTTCCCATATTCTACCACACTTCACTTTGGTCTTTCCCCATCTCCTGGTAAGCCATGGGCTTATCCGTTCTTCACATTGATTCTGTTGCCCCTTGGTACGAACTCCTCTACTGCCTCCGTGCAATTCTGGTCACGTGTTCCATTAATTAATTTACTGTCTTCCCCTCTAGCTCACTAACCCACTGTACCTCATATAAGAATTCCCTCAAACTTGTGTAATCCCCCTTTTTGGAAGCTTGCCTGCTTCTGTCCTCCTCGTACTGCTTCACTCTCCATTGTTAACATAAGAACATAAAAAAGAAGGAACACTGCAACAGGCCTACTGACCCATGCGGAGCAAGTCCATGTCCCCCCACCCCGGATTAGACCAATGACCCCTACCCCCCGGATTAACCCAATGACCCACCCAGTCTGATCATCTCCACTCAAGGATGGAGCACTGCACCAGACCCAGCAGCACAAGCTAGTCAGGTCAAACTCACACCCACCCACAACAACTCATGTTTTTATTTAACCTATTTTTAAAACTACACAACGTTTTAGCCTGAATAACTGTACTCGGGAGTTTGTTCCACTCATCCACAATTCTAATACCAAACCAGTGCTTTCCTATATCCTTTCTGAATCTGAATTTTTCCAACTTGAAACCATTGCTGCGAGTCCTGACTTGGCTGGAAATTTTCAGCACGCTATTTACATCCCCTTTATTTATTTCTGCTTTTCCATTTATACACCTCGATCATATCCCCCCAATTCTACTCCTTTCGAGAGAGTGCAGATTCAGGGTCCTCAGTCTATCCTCATATGGAAGATTTCTGATACATGGGATCATCTTTGTCATCCTCCTCTGTACGTTTTCCTGAGCATTTATATCCATTCTGTAATACGGTGACCAGAACTGAGCAGCATAGTCTAAATGAGGCCTAACCAAGGATATATAGAGTTGAAGAACAACCTGAGGACTTCTATTATTTATACTTCTAGATATGAAGCCAAGAATTCTGTTAGCTTTATTGCGAACACTAATGAACTGTTGTCTTGGTTTTAGATTACTGCTATCCAGAACTCCTAAATCCTTTTCGCAATCAGTAGTATTAAGATCTACATTATTTTAGTTTATATGTGGCATGGTTATTTAATTGTCCAACATTTAGAAGTTTGCATTTGTCAATATTAAACTGCATCTGCCACTTCTCCGACCATTACATCAGTCTATTCAAATCATCCTGGAGTGCTCTAGTGTCCTCATTAGAATGAATTGGACGGCCTATTTTGGTGTCATCAGCAAATTTGATTATGTCGCTATTTGTTCCCTCATCTTTGTCGTTTATGTAAATTGTGAACAACAACGGGCCCAACACTGACCCCTGAGGAACACCGCTTGTGACGTGCCCCCATTCTGATTTCTCCCCATTTATGCAAACTCTCTGCTGTCTATTTGTCAGCCATGCCTCTACCCAGGAAAAAATTTCTCCTCCTATTCCGTGTGCCTTAAGTTTCCTCAATAGCCTCTGATGTAGAACTCTATCGAAAGCCTTACTGAAGTCTATATACACAATATCATATTCATTACCATGATCTACCTCCTCAAACACCTTAGTGAAAAAAGTTAGTAAATTCGTAAGACATGAACGCCCCTTTGTAAAACCTTTCACGTGCCTTGTAAATAGGTATTACATTTGTCATTTTCCACTTATCAGGCACTATGCCAGTTTGTAGTGATATGTTAAAAAGATTAACCAAAGTTATGCTAAGTTCCTCTTTACATTCCTTTAACACTCTTGCAAACAGTTCATCAGGGCCTGGGGATTTATTAGGTTTTAGTTTCTCTATTTGTCTAAGGACCATGTCACTATTTACTGCAATCGTACATAGTTTATTACCATCCTGTTCTACATAATCTATTATTTCAGGAATAGCGTTAGTATTTTCCTGGATGAAAACTGAGAGGAAGTAGGTATTCAGAATTTCACACATATCCTTATCACTGTCAGTGATATGACCAGAATTACTGCTAAGTGGGCCAATCTTGTCCCTAATCTTACTTCTGTATACCTGAAAGAATCCTTTAGGGTTAAACTTTGAATCCCTTGCGACCTTAGCCTCATAATCCCTTTTTGCTTTTCTTATTCCTTTCTTTATTTCTCTCTTTAATTGAATATATTGATTTCTTAACTGCCCATCCCCTCTTTTGATACTCCTATATATCCCTCTCTTTTGAGCAATGAGATGTTTTAATCTATTGTTCATCCATTTGGGATCATTTTTGTTAGATCTAATTTCCCTACTCGGAACAAAAGTTGTCTGGGCAGCTAGAACTATGCTCTGAAAAACGTCATATTGGCAACCAAGATCACCTACCTGACCCATAGTCAAGACATCCCAATTTAGCCCACCAAGGTAATTTTTCAGTCCCATGAAGTCGGCCAAGCAAAAATCTGGGACAGAGATTTGATTGCAGTTATCTGGGTAATTCCATGATATATTAAAACTAAGTGATTAGTGATCACTTTCCCCAAGCTCATCATTAACCTCAAGATTATTAATTAGTGAATCTTTGTTGGCAAGATCCAAGTCAAGCAGATTGTTTCCTCTAGTTGGTTCTGTCACAACCTGTTCTAAAAAGCAATCCCGAACCGTATCAAGAAAGTCACTAGACTCAAGATTTCCTGTCATATTGTTCCAATCAATTTGTCTAAAGTTAAAATCTCCCATTATAACAACATTTTCATATCTAGATGCCTTATGAATTTCGTCCCATAACAGCTTACTGCACTCCCTATCAAGGTTTGGGGTCCTATAAATCACACCCAAAATTAATTTGTCATGTCCCTCGAGAAATTGTAGCTAAACAGATTCTGTGTTCGATGTTTCTAATCTTATATCATGTCTAAGACAACAATTTAAATTTTCTTTGACATACATCGCCACCCCACCACCCTTCCTGTTGACCTTGTCAGTGTGGAATAGTTTATAACCCTGTATGTTGCATTCAGAAGGCATTTCTCTATCTTCCAGGTTGAACCAAGTCTCTCTTATACCAATAATATCTATATTACCTACACTTGCAAGAAATCTTAGCTCATCTATCTTATTTCTTAGACTCCTACTATTTGCATAGCAAACCTTATGGGAGGTAGTCACTCGTTGCCCTCTACAATCTTTCTTTGTTGATCAGTTGATTTGCCATTACTAGCAACTTTATTTTGAATATTGTCTTTTAAACATATCCCTGAGGTATCCCGGTAATAACTGCTGTTTTTAACCCTAATGCTGCAGCCTGATTGTTTCCCACAAACACCCATAGCTCTATAATCTATCAGTTTAAATTCCTAGACAAGTCATCAATTACCCTCTCAATTGAATTGGCTAACGCAACCACTCCATCCCCAGAGAGATGAACCCCATCCCTTGCATACATATCACGTTCGTCGAAGAATAGGTCCCAGTTATCAATGAATGGGATTGCAAGTTCCTTGCAGTACCTGTCTAGCTAGCAATTTATACCAATTGCCCTAGACATCCATTCATTGCCCACTCCCTTTCTAGGCAAGATGCTACATATGACTGGGATTCCTCCCTTAGACCTAACTACTTCTCTGGCTGACCTGTACTTATCCAGCAGCTCCTCTCTCCTGCCCTTCCCAATGTCATTACCCCCAGCACTAAGACAGATAATGGGCTTGTTCCCATTACCTGACATAATATTATCCAACCTGCTGACTATGTCACCAACACCAGCTCCAGGAAGGCACACTCTCTGTCTGACCTTTCTGTCTCTGTTACAAAATGCACGGTCCTGAGAATCGCCTACTATTAAAGTATTCTTCCCTTGATTAGCAGGGGGATCAGTGATACCTTCAACCTCACTAACCACTGAAGTACACTCGTCTTGGAGAACAGAGAATCGATTTCCTACCTTCACGTCTTCTCTATTAACTCTCCTCATCTTCCTTCTTCCTGAACTGTGAACCACTTGCCACTTAGAGCGGCTGCCACTATCATTGCTTGCGACCATTCCTTCCTTACCAGCTAAATCCTTCTCACACGCGCTCCCAAACTCATCTATGCGATGCTTCAGCCTCCTATTTCAACACTTGAACCTGAGATTCTAAAACACTACAACAAGCCATGGTGCTTGGTAACAGCCCACGCTAACTCCCAAGAGCTTAGGCAGGTAGGACCTCAGGTGCGTAACTCCGCTATGTATTCGAAATCTAAGACAACATGATCGCTAGCGCCTAGTGGCCTTTCGTGTGTGATATCCCTTATGTCTGAGCTGTTCAAGGTGAATATGAGGTCCAGACTCACTGGTACATCGTCTCCTCTTTCTTTGGTTGTGTCCTTAATAAGTTGGTACATGAAGTTTTCTAGTACTGCATCTATCATCTTCACTGTCCATGTCTCTGGTCGCTCATGTGGCTCCAGATTCTCCCAGTCAATCTACTTATGGTAGAAATCCCGCATGATGAGTAACTTTGCCATACTCATGTGGGCCGTTCTGGCAACCTCAGCTAGTGTGTCCACCATCACTCTGTGGCTTCCATTGCATTCTTGTCTTGGCCTCCTAGTATTTGGTGAAGTGTTGTACATCACTGTATCAACATTTTTGAACACTTCGAAATGTTCTTAATATGTAGTCATCCTCTACTCCATTACCTGGTCCTTCCATTTTTTTGATGAGCAGTGTAACTCCTCTTACACCTCTGTTCTTCCTGTCTTTCCTGGTGGATCTGATATCCATGAGGTATTATCTCTGTTATGTCCAGGAATGCCTCAGTGATTCATTTTTGCCACTCCTCTCTCTTATTTTTAATACCAACTGTGTTGGTGCACCATTCCTTCAGCTTCCTTTCTAGGACTCTGTTCTGGGGTGGGAGGGGGTTGTTGTATTCTGTGGGTGTGGTAGAAAGGTTTGCGTAGGCTGTGGGTGTGGTAGGAATGTCTGAGTAGGCTGTTGTGTAGAAGTATTAATGCTGCAGGAGTAGGGACTGTTGATGTGGATTGTGGCTCGGTTTTGATTGTGTTTGGATGGTGTTGGGTAGTAGGGGTTGAGGGGATGCTGTGGGTAGTTCTGTGGGCGGTTGTGTTTGTTGCTCCCCTTGAGAATGCACTTTCCTCTCTGTTGGTACTTGCCCACATGTACCCCTTTCCTCCCTCTGTCACCTTCTTAATCTTTCCCTTTCTCAAATTACTCACTGGTAATTTGAGGAACCTTTAAAAAGTAGGTTTTCCTGCAGGATTTTGATTCGTACCTATTCTGCCTTGAATTTCACTTTGATTGAGTGGTTCTTTTCCTAGAGCACCACCCAAGTGTCTGAAAACTTGTCAGTTGGGTCGTGTCCTCTCCTGCTATCACAATGATGCTCACACTCTCTTTTGCCTCCTGCTGTCTTCTTTCATCATATGTCTTAACTTCTGCCTCACTGAGCCCATGAATGATGAGAGGTCCTCTCTTTTTCCTCATCCATTTTTGTTTCCTCGTTATCTCAGGGTTGGATTTATGTATCTCCTTAGTTGTTTCATTTATCATCTCCCAGACGTCCTGGGATCCTGATATCGTTTCCTCAAGGGGCTTCTTTGCTCTTTCCCTTCCTTCAATCCTCTCACTGTCCACTGTTGCTCCTTCACCCAGTTTCTTGCTCCTATCAGTCTTGCCTGTATAGCCCACTTCATTACTTTTACTTCCTCTGCCAATCTCTCCAGCCTTGCCTCAGCACCAAGAACTCATTGCTCAAAGTATTTGCTCTTCTCGACCATTGTATTTCAAAACTCGCTCTTAATCTTTTCTGCACATACTTCCCTTCCAGCCCGTTAATCTCCAGTACCGTTCATTGTTTCTATGTACTCACCTAGTTGTGGTTGCAGGGGTCGATTCATAGCTCCTGGGTTCGCCTCTTCACTGGTCGCTACTGGGTCACTCCCCCTGAACCATGAACTTTATCATACCTCTGCTTAAAGCTATGTATGGTTCCTGCCCCCACTACATCGCTTCCCAAACTATTCTACTTCCTGTCTACTCAGTGACTGAAAAAATATTTCCTAACATCCCTGTGATTCATCTGTGTCTTCAGCTTCCAACTGTGTCCCCTTGTTACTGTGTCCAGTCTCTGGAACATCCTCTCTTTGTCCACCTTGTCAATTCCTCTCAGTATTTTATATGTCGTTATCATGTCCCCCCCTATCTCTCCTGTCCTCCAGTGTCGTCAGGTTGATTTCCCTTAACCTCTCCTCGTAGGACATACCCCTTAGCACTGAGACTAGCCTTTTTGCAAACCTTTGCACTTTCTATAGTTTCTTTACATGCTTGGCTATGTGTAGGTTCCAAACTGGTGCTGCATACTCCAATATGGGCCTAACGTACACGGTGTACAGGGGCCTGAACGATTACTTATTAAGATGTCGGAATGCTGTTCTGAGGTTTGCTAGGCGCCCATATGCTGCAGCAGTTATTTGGTTGATGTACGCCTCAGGAGTTGTGCCTGGTGTTATACTCACTCCAAGATCTTTTTTCTTGAGTGAAGTTTGTATTCTCTGGCCCCCTAGACTGTACTCCGTCTGCGGTCTTCTTTGCCCTTCCCCAATTTTCATGACTTTGCACGTCCTGCCATATGTGTGAGTGTGTGTACTCACCTAGTCGTACTCACCTAGTTGAGGTTGCAGGGATCGAGTCCAAGCTTCTGGCCCCGCCTCTTCATTGGTCGCTATTAGGTCACTCTCCCTGAACCGTGAGCTTTATCATACCTCTGCTTAAAGCTATGTATGGATCCTGCCTCCACTACATCACTTATAAAACTATACTACTTCCTGACTACTCTGTGATTGAAGAAATACTTCCTAACATCCCTGTGATTCATCTGTGTCTTCAACTTCCAACTGTGTCCCCTTGTTGCTTTGTCCCATCTCTGGAACATCCTGTCTTTGCCCACCTTGTCAATTCCTCTCCCGTCAAGGGAGGTTCCTTGACACTGGTGAGGGGCTCTTGATCTAGGGAATTGGATCTGTGCTCCGGTTCCCTGAATTGAGCCTGAATGCCTTCCATCCCCCCCACTTGCACTGTATAATCCTATGGGTTTAGCGCTCCCCCATGATTATAATAATAATAATATCAATTCCTCTCGGTAATTTGTATGTCGTTATCATGTCCCCCTATCTCTCCTGTCCTCCAGTGTCGTCAGATTGATTTCCCTTAACCTCTCCTCGTAGGGCATACCTCTTAGCTCCGGGACTAGTCTTGTTGCAAACCTTTGCACTTTCTCTAGTTTCTTTACATGCTTGGATAGGTGAGGGGTTCCAAACTGGCGCAGCATATTCCAGTATGGGCCTAACGTACACAGTGTACAGGGTCCTGAATGACTCCAGTTTGTGTACCAGGCCTACACTCTGTCGAGATCCCTCTTTAGTTCTGCTTCGTCGTTGTCCGATTGAATTCTTCTAATCATCTTCACATCATTTACAAACAGGGACATTTCGGAGTCTATTCCTTCTGTCATGTCGTTCACAAATACCAGAAACAGCACCGGTCTTAGGACTGATCCCTGCAGCACCCCGCTCGTTACCGGCGCCCACTTTGACACCTCGCCACTTACCATGACCCGATATTGTCTTAGTGACAGGTAATCCCTGATCCACTGTAGTGCCATCCCTGTTATCCCTGCCTGGTCCTCCAGCTTCCGCTCTAATCTCTTGTGTGGAACTGTGTCAAACGCCTTCTTACAGTCCAAGAAAATGCAATTTACCCACCCTTCTCTCTCTCCTGTCTTACTGCTGTCACCATGTCATAGAACTCCAGTAGGTTTTTGATGCAGGATTTCCCATCCTTGAAACCGTGCTGGCTCTCGTTGATAAGCTCATTCCTTTTTAGGTGCTCCACCTCTCTTCTGATAATTTTCTCCATGATCTTGCATACTATACACGTCAGTGACACTGGTCTGTAGTTTAATGCTTCGTGTCTGTCTCCTTTTTTAAAAAATGGGACTAGATTTGCTGTCTTCCATACTTCCAGTAATCGTCCTGTTTCGACAGATGTGTTGAAGATAGTTGTTAGTGGTACACAAAGCGTCTCTGCTCCCTCTCTCAGGACTTATGGAGAAATGTTATCCGGCCCTATCGACTTTGAGGTATCTAGCTCGCTTAACAGCTTCTTCACTTCTTCCTCGTTTGTATGAATTGTGTCCAACACTTGATGGTGTGTGTATGTGTGTGTGTGGGTGAGTGTGTGTACTAACCTATTTGTACTCACCTATTTGTGGTTGCAGGGGTCGATTCATAGCTCCTAGCCCCGCCTCTTCAACATTTATTTGTTATTCCATCTGCATTTGTATACCACACCTTCAACTTCTTTTCTAAGACTGTGGTCTGGGGGGTACATTGGGGTTTGGGAAGTGGGAGGCCTGATAAGGGACTATGAGTGGTTGCTGTGGGGGTGGAGTTTATAATGAGATGGGTGGGGGCATTGAATATGGTATGCATGTTTTGGGTTAGAATATTTGGGTGCACTGGGGTTGTCCTGGTTGGGGGGCTTCTGTAGGCAGTTGTTAGGGAGATTGTATTTGATCTTCTTTATGAGTCTTGGATCTCCTGTCCATCTCCATCTCCATCTTCTCCTCTCTTTCCTCCTTTTGCCTTTGTACCATCTCTCTCAGTTTCTGCCTTTCTTCTTTTGTTCTGTCATGGTCGAGATACACCTTCTGGAATGCCAGCATGTCCCTTAGTCTTGCTTTCTCCTGCAGGATCCTGTTCCGAGTCGATTCTGCCTTGAAAGTCAGTTTCACTGGCCGGGTTCTTCTTCTTGCAAACCCCCCTGTTCTCCAAAAATTTTCCAGCTGGGTCATGTCATTTTCTCCTATTGCTTTTATGATGCTTTCGATTGCATTTTTTCCCCTTGTTTTCTTGCTTCATAAGTTTCCCCTTTAGCTTCCTGGAGCCCATACACAAAAACTGACCTCTCTCTTTCATTCTCCCACTGCATATCCCTATATATCCACTGATTGGATTTAATTTCCTCCATTGCAGCCTTCCTTTCTTCAGTTTCACTATCTATTGTACTTGGGCTCAGTGGCATGCCATTTTCACTTCTAAGTTTTCCCTAGGCTCTGCTGTGTTTTGTTAGGGCCTCCATATATAGCATAGCTCTTTCATTTACTACAGTCCCCTCTGACAGGGCTTCTACATACAGTTTTGCTCCTTCGTTCCCTATAGTCCTCTTGTTTGTGTCTGAGGTAGCAGTCTCTGATGTCATTCTCAAGTTGTTCTTTAGTTCTTTAGGCTGTTTCCGATTTTTCAGTTCCTCTTCTAATCTCTGTATCCTAGCCTCTGCTGGTATGACTTGCATCTCCCACTTCTTGCTTTCGATTTCTATACTCTCTTCCATTCTTATGCTAAGTTCTTCTAGTTTCTTTCCCTATTTATGTTCCCTTTTCATGAGCTCTGCTGCCCAATGTTTCTTTGCAGATTCATCCTCCTGTCCCTTGGTTTTCCTTCCTGCTCTCTTGTAACCCATTTTTTTTTGTTTTAATTGCCTCAGAATGGGAAACCTATGTAATTCTGTGTGTTAGGTTTGTGGTGCATTTGTCCGAGAGTGGGGAGGGGGAGGTAGAGGAGAAACTGTAGACAGTGGCTATATGGGAGAGGGGTGGGGAGGGGAATTGAGGGGGAATATGGGGAGTGAGGAGGAGGGAGAAGCAAGGGGGCAGAATGGGAGAGGGAGAGGGGGAAAGAAGGAGAGGTGAGGAGAAGGGTGAAAGAGAGAGGGGGGGATCAGGGGAAGGAGTGAGAGATTGGGAGGGGAGGGGGCAGGGGGGTTGTATGTGTGAGTCTGTATATGTGGGAGTGTGTGTGTGTGTGTGTGTGTATGTGTGTGTGTGTGTGTGAGTGTGTGTGTGTGTGTGTGTGTGTGTGTGTGTGTGTGTGTGTGTGTGTGTGTGTGTGTGTGTGTGTGTGTGTGTGTGTGTGTACGTGTGTATGTGGGAGTTGGTGTGTGTGTGTGTGTGTGTGTGTGAGGTGTTAATGTGTGTGTGTGTGTGTGTATTCACTTAATTGTACTCACCTAATTGTGGTTGCAGGGGTCGAGACTCAGCTCCTGGTCCAGCCTCTTCACTGACCGCTACCGGGTCCTCCCTCTCCTTGTTCCTCGTCTAAAAACTATGTATGATTCTTGTTTCAACTACATCACTTTGCCAGGGTATTCAACTTCCTAACAACTGTGTGGGTGAAGAAATACTTTCTAACATCCCTTTGACTCATCTGAGTCTTCAGCTTCCAAGTGTGACCCCTTGTTTCTGTGTCCCATCTCTGAAACATCCTATCTCTGTCCACCTTGTCTACTCCATGCAGCATTTTGTATGTCGTTATCCTGTCTCCCCTGACCCTCCTGTCCTCCTGTGTCGTCAGACCGATTTCCCTTAACCTTTCTTCGTAGGACATTACCCGTAACTCTGGAAGTAGCCTTGTTGGAAACTTTTGCACTTTCTCTAATTTCTTGACGTGTTTGACCAGGAGGGGGTCCCAAACTGGTGCTGCGTACTCCAGAATGGGCCTGACGTACATAATGTATAAAGTCTTGAAGGATTCCTCACTGAGGAACCGAAACGCAATTCTCAGGTTTGACAGGCGCCCATATGCCGCAGCAGTTATCTGATTAATATGTGCTTCTGGAGACGTACTCGGTATTATACTCACTCCTAGATCTTTCTCCTTGAGTGAGGTTTGCAGTCTTTGGCCGCCTAACCTATACTCTGTCTGCTGTCTTCTTTGCCCTTCACCGATCTTCATGACTTTGCATTTGGAGGGGTTAAATTCTAGGAAACAGTTGCTGGACCACGCATCCAGCCTGTCCAGGTCTTTTTGTAGACCTGTCTGGACGGCATCTGATTTAATTCTCCTCATTAACTTCACATCATCCGTAAACAAAGACACTTCTGAGTCTATCCCTTCCATCATATCGTTCACCTATACCAAGATAGGACTGGTCCCAGGACTGACCCCTGTGGGACCCCGCTCATCACAGGCACCCACTGTGATATCTCATCACAGACCATATCTCGCTGTTGCCTCCCTGTTAGGTATTATCTGATCCACTGCAGTGCCAATCCTGTTATATGTGCCTGATCGTCTAGCTTCTGTTCTAATCTCTTGTGAGGAACTGTGTCAAAGGCTTTCTTTCAGTCCAAGAAAATGCAATCAACCCACCCCTCCCTGTCATTTCTTACTTCAGTTACCTTGTCATAAAACTCTAGTAGGTTTGTGACACAGGATTTGCCTTCCATGAATCCGTGCTGTCTGTTGTTTATAACCTTGTTCTGCTCCAGGTGCTCCACCACTCTCCTCCTGTTAATCTTCTCCATGACTTTGCATACTGTACACGTCAGTGACACTGGTCTATAGTTTAGTGCTTCATTTCTGTCTCCTTTCTTAAAGATGGGGACTATATTTGTCATTAGCCATAGTTCAGGTAGTTGTCTAGTTTCAGGGGAAGTGTTGAAGATTTTGGGTAGTGGCACACACAGTGTCTCTGCTCCCTCTCTAATGATCCAGGGAGAGATGCTCTCCGGTCCCATTGCCTTTGAGGCAATGGGACCGGAGTTGTGTGTAATCCATCCAACACTTATTGGTATATCCCTAGTTGGTATACCCCACTGTTTTGCCTTCCCAGTGTCCCTTCATCCTCCATTGTAAATACTTCTCGAAATCTCATGTTGAGTTCTTCACATACTTCTTGGTCATTTCTTGTGAGCTCCCCACCTTCTTTCATCATCCTGATTACCTGATCCTTGACTGTTGTCTTCCTAATGATGGGGTTGTAAAGCAGTTTCTGGTCAGACTTGATTTTCGATGCTATGTCGTTTTCGTACTGTCGCTGGACCTCCCTCCTTATCTTCCATACTCGTTTCTTGCTCGTCGATTAATCTCTTTATTTTCCTGAATCCTTTAGCTTTGTACTGTGTGTGTGTGTGTGTGTGTGTGTGTGTACTCACCTAGTTGTGGTTGCAGGGGACGAGTCATAGCTCCTGGCCCCGCCTCTTCGCTCTCCCTGCAGCATGAGCTTTACCATATCTTTTTTTAAAGCTATGAATGGATTCTGCCTCCACTACATCGCTTCCCAAAGTGTTCCACTTCCTGACTACTCTGTGACTGAAGAAATACTGACTAACATCTCTGTGATTCATCTGAGTCTTCAACTTCCAACTGTGTCCCCTTGTTGCTGTGTCCAATCTCTGGAACATTCTGTCTCTGTCCACCTTGTCAATTCCTCTTAATATTTTATATGTCGTTATCATGTCCTCCCTATTTCACCTGTCCTCCAGTGTCGTCAGGTCGATTTTCTTTAACCTCTCCTCGTAGGACATACCCTTTAGCTCTGGGACTATTCTTGTTGCAAGCCTTTGCACTTTCTTTAGTTTCTTTACGTGCTTGGCTAGATGGGGGTTCCAAAATGGTGCCGCATACTCCAATATTGGCCTAACGTACACAGTGTACAGGAGCCTGAACGATTCCTTATTAAGATGTCGGAATGCTGCTCTTAGGTTTGCTAGGCGCCCATTTGCTGCAGCAGTTATTTGGCTGATGTACGCCTCAGAAGATGTGTCTGGTGTTATACTCACCCCAAGATCGTTTTCCTTTGAGTGAGGTTTGTAGTCTCTGCCCCCCCTAGACTGTACTCCGTCTGCGGTCTTCCTTGCCCTTCCCCAATCTTCATGACTTTGCACTTGGTGGGGTTGAATTCCAGGACCCAGTTACTGGACCAGGCCTGCAGCCTGTGGAGATCTCTTTGTAGTTCTGCCTCGTCCTCGTCCGATTGATTTCTTCTCATCAACTTTACATCATTTGCAAACAGGGACACTTCGGAGTCTGTTCCTTCCGTCATGTCGTTCACATATACGAGAAACAGCAGTGGTGTGTGTGTGTGTGTGTGTGTATGTGTGTGTGTGTATGTGTGTGTGTGTGTGTGTGTGTGTGTGTGTGTGTGTGTGTGTGTGTGTGTGTGTGTGTGTGTGGGTGTGTGTGTGTGTGTGTGTGTGCGTTAATGCGCTCCCATGCGGTTTTGGTACGATGCTGTTCTACCTAAATCAGATTCAACGCTATTTATTGTATATGCACACGTAAACTGGCATTAAGATAATTCAACCACAATAAGTATTTATTTATTAAAATATCATTAAAAAATATCTGTCTATAAAATACACCCCTCATTATTTATTCAAAAGTTAATGAACTACACATAACAAACACAACATTTATTACAACGAGGAAATTTGGCCAAGATGAATAAAAAAAACCTGTGAGAAACAAAGCAGAGCTTCCTTAAACATTGATTATTTTTTAAGAATTTTGAACGTGAGGAAAATTTGGTATATTTCGTGTATGTAATGATTTATTTGTGATGTTTATACAATGAAGAGACATTACAAAGTAGCGTATTTATGTGTCAGAAGTATTCTTCACTTCAAAAGAAACTTTGTCCAGTTACGATGGATGTCTAGTCATGTAGAGAGGATCAATATAAAATAAAGTTTAGATATTTTACCTATGATATGATTAATTTCCAAATGAGTGGCACTGAGTTTTTTTCTTTGTGTTTCATCATCCACGTAAAATAATTTAGCACATGTTGATTGGTTTGTTAATGGGACTAAAAGCCTATCGCTTGCCTAGGGTAAGGATTAAATTCTCAGTGTATATACAATAATATAAGCTTACGATAAGAAATTTTATTTATAATAATTTAATAATCTTAATTACTACAATGTCCTAGTTCTGCTCCAGAAATATTATTTAGAATTCAGAGCTATAATTATAATTTCAGCAAAACAGTTAAGGCAGTTTCTGAAGCAAATATTTCCTTAAAAAATCGTGAAGCGAACCGTTTTCTCATGCAGATGATGTCTTGAACCCGAAACCAAATGAAAGACTGATTATCATTGCAATAATCGATGTTAGAATTACTTTTAAAATAAGTTTTTTTAAAATGGAATCTCTTGATAATATTTTTAACTAGTGGAAATAAAATTACACGAGAAAATCTTAAATAATAGCATATAAAAATCGTGAATTGAGACGTAAATTTTATCTGCCTCTGTGAAGTATTTAACATTCAGGAAAAACAGGAAGCATCAATCGTTCAATAACACTCACCTGTCCTGCTCTCACATGTGTAAATAAGGAAGTAAGCTTTTTTCAGTCTCCTCGATATTCGACTGATGAAGCATTTATGTAGGCAAAACGGTTCTGATTACATTTAAATGTTGCGCATGAGTCTTATCTGTTTGTCGACATTATGTAAAATTGTTAAATTCACTCACACACACACACACACACACACACACACACACACACACACACACACACACACACACACACACACAAACACACACACATATATATATATATATATATATATATATATATATATATATATATATATATATATATATATATATATATGCAAAACAACCACTCTGAAGGAATAGAGAAATTCCAAGCGCTTTCGTGACTACTCACATTATCAAGGAACTATGAAAGAAAAAGCATCCAAGGAAGGTATATAAGGGGGTCTGGCCAACACCTCACTATCAGATCCCACAACGGTTAAACACCTGACGCGCGCCGGCCCAACTGGACAGGTCCTTTGCACAACCACCAACAAACTATTCTACCCAAGAAAATTTTTTAAATTATTATTTGTCCAGTGTATTATTAAATTCTTCCCAAATTCTATTAATTATAAATGGATCTAATTTATATAAACCAAAGGAAATATTCATATTATTGTCAAAACTGCTTTTTATGAAACAAGATTCAATTATATTCCTGTAATAAAGTTGGTAGAATTACAGACAATATGTAAAGTAAAAGGACACAAGTGCAACTAATGTGACATTTATTGTGGCAACGTTTCGCTCTCCAGGAGCTTTATCAAGCCATTACAAACAATACAAGGACACAGAGGGTATATAAAGGCTCAGAGTGAGGTGAATACTAGTGAGGTACCATTTCGATGTTCACTAGTGGTGGTAGTAGTAGTAGTAGTAGTAGTAGTAGTGGTAGTGACAAAAGTAATACAATATGGTAGAGCAATTAATTCGTACATGAGTAAAAGGATATAAAAGCTATTACTTGGGTAACATAAAAATAGGTTGGACAAATATAAACTGGAATGAGGCAGCTTGTTTCAGTGTTCACTCTCTGTGCTTTGTGTAGTATAACAGGAGAGACTAAGTGATGGCAGGGTTTACTGTTTTCAGGAGGATTCTTGCTAAGACTTCGGAGATGGTGAAGCTGCCGTTGTTTTGTTTAATTGTATTCGAAACAGCGATCAGTGCTGATTCAAGGCACTTGCGTGTGCGGAAATTATTTTCTTTTATCACTAATTGGGCGTCTCTGAATTTCATAAGATGATTGGTGGAATTTCGGTGTTGTACACAGGCGTTGTTTAAGTTGTCGTTCCTGCATGCGTATATGTGTTCATTGAGGCGGGTGTCGAGGTTTCTTGCTGTTTCACCTACGTAGATCTTGTCACAGCCTCCACAGGGTATAGTGTAAACTCCTGCATTGACTGGTTCGTGGTGCTTGGGTTTTGTCCTGGTTAGATCCTTTATTGAAGTGGTAGAAGCGATGGCGACTCTGGTGTTAGCTTGTGAAAGTACTTTTGAGACGTTTAGTGCAACCTGGCTGTTGGGAAGAATTATAACTTTGTTGGGAGCGGTGTTGATGCGTGGAGAATTGATGATCTGAAGAGCTCTTTTCTTGCAGGAAGCGATGGCGACTCTGGTGTTAGCTTGTGAAAGTACTTTTGAGACGTTTAGTGCAACCTGGCTGTTGGGAAGAATTATAACTTTGTTGGGAGCGGTGTTGATGCGTGGAGAATTGATGATCTGAAGAGCTCTTTTCTTGCAGTCTTTGATGAAAAAAGAAGGAAATTGTAACTCAGTGAATGTTTGGTGAATGTAAGTACATTCCTCGTCAAGAAACTCAGGACAACAAATTCGGTATGCTCCTAGGAAAAAGAGGCATCATCATCGGGTTTTTCCTAAGAGCATACCGAATTTGTAGTCATGAGTTTCTTGACGAGGAATGTACTTACATTCACCAAACATTCACTGAGTTACAATTTCCTTCTTTTTTCATCAAAGACTGCAAGAAAAGAGCTCTTCAGATCATCAATTCTCCACGCATCAACACCGCTCCCAACAAAGTTATAATTCTTCCCAACAGCCAGGTTGCACTAAACGTCTCAAAAGTACTTTCACAAGCTAACACCAGAGTCGCCATCGCTTCTACCACTTCAATAAAGGATCTAACCAGGACAAAACCCAAGCACCACGAACCAGTCAATGCAGGAGTTTACACTATACCCTGTGGAGGCTGTGACAAGATCTACGTAGGTGAAACAGCAAGAAACCTCGACACCCGCCTCAATGAACACATATACGCATGCAGGAACGACAACTTAAACAACGCCTGTGTACAACACCGAAATTCCACCAATCATCTTATGAAATTCAGAGACGCCCAATTAGTGATAAAAGAAAATAATTTCCGCACACGCAAGTGCCTTGAATCAGCACTGATCGCTGTTTCGAATACAATTAAACAAAACAACGGCAGCTTCACCATCTCCGAAGTCTTAGCAAGAATCCTCCTGAAAACAGTAAACCCTGCCATCACATAGTCTCTCCTGTTATACTACACAAAGCACAGAGAGTGAACACTGAAACAAGCTGCCTCATTCCAGTTTATATTTGTCCAACCTATTTTTATGTTACCCAAGTAATAGCTTTTATATCCTTTTACTCATGTACGAATTAATTGCTCTACCATATTGTATTACTTTTGTCACTAACACTACTACTACTACTACTACTACCACTAGTGAACATCGAAATGGTACCTCACTAGTATTCACCTCACTCTGAGCCTTTATATACCCTCTGTGTCCATGTATTGTTTGTAATGGCTTGATAAAGCTCCTGGAGAGCGAAACGTTGCCACAATAAATGTCACATTAGTTGCACTTGTGTCCTTTTACTTTACAAATTATATTCCTGTCGAGCATGGACTTGCTTGATTCTACTTTCTCAACTTTTTGAAAATCAATTGGATGGTTAAAATCTCTTACATGAATAAATAGAGCATTGGAATCTTGTCCAGTTCTAATGCTATATTTATGTTGTTTTAATCTTAGTTCGAGATTTTTTCCAGTTTGACCGTAATAAACTTTATCGCAAATTTTACAAGGAATCTTATAGATTCAGAATTTTGGGGGGAATTCTTTATCAAAACTTTTTTTTTACTGTATCAAGATTTTTGAATACAACTTTAATATTAAAAGTCTTAAGAAGAGAAGGCATATGAACCAAGTTTTCATGGTAAGGGAGAACCAACATATTTTTAGTTGAATAAGGCTGGTTGTCCCTTTTTGGATTGTAAAAAGTATTTCTAGCAACTTTAAAAGATTTATCAATTACATTTCTTGGGTATTTTAAATCATTACCTATTTCATAAATTTTGGATATTTCCTCATCTATGAACTCAGTACTACAAATTCATAAAGCTCTCAAAAACATTGAAGAGAAAACAGACAGTTTGACTCTATCTTGATGCGAAGAATAATAGTGGACATAGGAACAGTTATTTGTAGGTTTTCTGTAAATTTTAAATTTGAATTCATTATTACCCTTAATAAAATTTACAGAAAACCTACAAATAACTGTTCCTATGTCCACTATTATTCTTCGCATCAAGACAGAGTCAAACTGTCTGTTTTCTCTTCAATGTTTTTGAGAGCTTTACGAATTTGTAGTCCTGAGTTCATAGATGAGGAAATATCCAAAATTTATGAAATAGGTAATGATTTGAAATTCCCAAGAAATATAATTGATAAATCTTTTAAAGTTGCTAGAAATACTTTTTACAATCCAAAAAGGGACAACCAGCCTTATTCAACTAAAAATATGTTGGTTCTCCCTTACCATGAAAACTTGGTTGATATGCCTTCTCTTCTTAAGACTTTTAATATTAAAGTTGTATTCAAAAATCTTGATAAAGTAAAAAAAACTTTTGATAAAGAATTCCCCCCAAAATGCTGATGGATGTGTCTATAAGATTCCTTGTAAAATTTGCGATAAAGTTTATTACGGTCAAACTGGTAAAAATCTCGAACTAAGATTAAAACAACATAAATATAGCATTAGAACTAACTGGACAAGATTCCAATGCTCTATTTATTCATGTAAGAGATTTTAACCATCCAATTGATTTTCAAAAAGTTGAGAAAGTAGTATCAAGCAAGTCCATGGTCGACAGGAATATAATTGAATCTTGTTTCATAAAAAGCAGCTTTGACAATAATATGAATATTTCCTTTGGTTTATATAAATTAGATCCATTTATAATTCATAGAATTTGGGAAGAATTTATAATACACTCGACAAATAATAATTTTAAAAATTTTCTTGGGTAAAATAGTTTGTTGGTGGGTTGTGGAAAGGACCCGTCCAGTTGGGCCGGCGCGCGTCAGGTGTTTAACCGTTGTGGGATCTGATAGTGAGGTGTTGGCCAGACGCCCTTATATACCTTCCTTGGATGCTTTACTTTCATAGTTCCTTGATAATGTGAGTAGTAACGAAAGCGCTTGGAATTTCTCTATTCTTTCAGAGTGGTTGTTTTGCATATTCTGAAATCACCTGTTTACTGTGATCTTATTGCGTAAATATATATATACATACATATATATATATATATATATATATATATATATATATATATATATATATATATATATATATATATATATATATATATATATATATATATATATATATATATATATATATATATAAGCACTGATCTCTGGCTGAAGAAGACTCGAACCTACGAACCTTGGAGCAAGGTACGCAGTTTTATGCCATTCTCAACACACTGGACCATTACCTTGGCGTCCAGCTTGCGCTAGACGCCTTCTCCTTGAAAGCTGGCTGCCTTGGATCAACGTCAAGCGCAAGCTGGACTCCAAGGTATTGGTCCAGTGTGGTGAGAATGGTATAGCACTATGTACCTTGTTCCATGGTTCGTAGGTTCGAGTCTCCTTCAGCCAGAGATCAGTGTTTATGTATATTTCGCCTGCTCTTGCGAATTCTTTGCATATATATATATATATATATATATATATATATATATATATATATATATATATATATATATATATATATATATATATACTGTATATATATATATATATATATATATATATATATATATATATATATATATATATATATATATATATATATATATATATATATATATAATGGGACCCATAGCCTCGAAAAAGTGGATAAAAGGGCTTCAAGGAAGAATATTTGGATTTCTTCCTGAAGATATTTGAATATTCCACTTCCCCTACCACCCCACCTTTTCATTCTTTTTTACCAATATGTATATTTTATTATATAATATGGTACAACAAATTTAAGAGATGCATTGTTGATACAAAGATGGCATACATTACATGAGGTGTGAGAGATACATGTCTAGTGCATATTGTTACGTGTTTGTCACTGATAACAATGCGAAAAGTTCATCCAGCTCCTCAGAACTGGGGCGCATGCCCAAAATACAGAAGGCATTACACCTCTGAACAGCAGCGCTGAGTCGCTGGAACAGAAAACTAGCTGCCGTGGGCTACCTAGTTATCCTGATGAGTCTTTTGTCTAGCTCCTTAAGGAACTTATATGCACTCTTTCCCCATGAGCCAAGGGTCTCTGAGCCTATGGGAACAAACATATAATGATGGGCAAGTTCTCCATATTTTCCAGACTTCTGCGACTCCCTGAAGCTGGCGGCTGCCCCTCCTTACTCCCTGGTGTATTGGAGATAGGTATCAGCCAAGGTAGATGCACATATGTAGTCTCACACCACCTGCTTGCCCTATGTCCAGGCTTGAATGGTGATACTATCTGGACGCTTCTGTCTGCCATCAGATCTGCATAGTTGGGAGGCTCCCTTACTGCTGGACATCCGGCTGTTGTGCGGCTCCTCTTCATAATGTTATTAACCTCCTGATGTCTTGCAATCTTTTCCTCGGATTTTTGGCACACATGACCATGGCACGCAAATCTGTCTGCTGCTTCACTGCCACAAATACACCTATGTTCGGCGAGAATAGGGGCGGCAATTCGAAGGGTAACACCGATGCGGATGGTTTGTGGGTCGAGGCGTGTGCCAAGGCTGGAGTTGGGAACAGCCAACAGAAAGTCCCCTGCATGAGGGGCTCTCACTGCCAGGAGTCGGGCTCTATTCTTCCCTGACACACTCTGAAGCATTGTTGAGGCTATGTTCTTCACTACTGTCTCATCCCAGTTCGACTGTTTGAAGTTGTTGGGGGGAGCAGGTCTAGTTTCAGAACCTGTTAGATTATCCCAGCTCATGACTCCGGCAATGAACTTTTGGTCCTGGACTTCAATCTTGTCCCTAAGAAGTTCAGGGAGAATCGCTGCTACAAGCCCTTTGGATGCAATGCATGAGGACAAAAGCAGGTAGCGCAATTTGTGATGACTTGCGGACACCAATGCCTCCTAGTCTGACTGGAAGTGTAGCTCAGTTCCACTGCCATTCTTCTAGAGTAAGGTTAAGTACTTTTGTAAAAATGTGCCTCAGGATACTGTCATATTCGTGCAGTATAGGGTTATCACATGAATATATATATATATATATATATATATATATATATATATATATATATATATATATATATATATATATATATATATATATATATATATATATATATATATATATATATATATATATATATATATATATATATATATATATATATATATATATATATATATATATATATATATATATATATATATATATATATATATATATATATATGCAAAACAACAACTGTGAAAGAATAGTGAAATTCCAAGCACTTCCTTGTTTACGAAAGTTCCAGTTGATGATTTATTAAGTCTCTTATCTGAAGAACTTGTTAATTATGATTTACTATTGCCATTTCCTACTATCACTGAACTTAATTAAACTTTGCATTGTTGATGCAAAATTTGTATTTAATGATAAGTTTTGCTCTCGGAAGTTTGGTATGGCAGTGGGGAATTCTCTTTCACCTGTTCTTAGTAACCTATAAATGGAATTTTTTGAAACAAGATTGCTCAATACAGTCCTCCCTAATAGAGCTAAATGGTTCAGATATGTGTCTTATGCCTAAGAATGTAGATATTCATCATTTCCTTGTTAAATTAAATAGCTTAGCCCATTCTATAAACTTTACTGTTGAGTTTGAGGAAAATAGCTCATTGCCTTTTCTAGATGTTTTAATTATTAAGCGTAATAATGAATTCAAATTTAAAATTTACAGAATACCTACGAATAACTGTTCCTATATTCACTATTATTCTTCACATCAAGATAGAGTTCAGCTGTTTGTTTTCTCATCAATGTTTTTGAGAGTTTTGCGTATTTGTAGTCCAGAGTTCAGAGATGAAGATATATCCAAAATTTATTAAATATCTAATGATCTGAAATACCCAAGAAACGGAACTGATAAATCTTTTAAGATTGCTAGAAATACTTTTTACAATCCAAAAAGGGACAACCAACCTTATTCAACTAAAAATATGTTGGTTCTCCCTTACCATGAAAACTTGGTTGATATGCCTTCTCTTCTTAAGACTTCTATCATCAAAGTTGTATTTAAAAATCTTGATACAGTAAAAAAACTTTCGATGAAGAATTCCCCCCAAAATGCTGACAGATGTGTCTATAAGACTCCTTGTAAAATTTGCGATAAAGTTTATTACGGTCAAACTGGTAAAAGTCTCGAACTAAGATTAAAACAACATAAATATAGCATTAGAACTGGACAAGATTCTAATGATCTATTTACTCATGTGAGAGTTTTTAACCATCCAATTGATTTTCAAAAAGCTGAGAAAGTTGTATCAAGCAAGCCCATGGTTGACAGGAATATAATTGAATCCTGTTCCATAAAAAGCAGTTTTGACAATAATATGAATATTTCCAAACAGATCTACCTGGGGTGGAAGGTACGGGAGTATTTATAGTCAGGTTCAGAATGTTGAGGTCAGGTGGAGAATGCTGCATCTGATAATCTACCGGGTGGGGTTATAGAGTCTTGGGTAGCTTGGCAGGGGTATTGGACAAGTTGTGAGTAGACCTTCTGCAGTGTTCTATGTTCTTATGTGGGATAGCGATGAAGAAGTTTCTTGGCAAGTGGTTCAGTTATGTTATAGAAGCCATTGTTCTGGTTGAAATTGTTGGTTATAGAGATAAGTGATGATTCAAGGATTCTTCGGTATTGAGTGTTGTCTTCTGTGGCGATAAGTCTTGAGTTTCTGTAGTTAATTAAATGGTCGTGTGAATTGCGATGTTGTACACAGGCATTCCTTGTATCGTCAGTCCTGCTTGCGTATTGGTGTTCTGAAATACGTGTTTGGAGGTCTCTTGATGTTTCGCCCACATATAATTTGTTGCAGTCATTTCAAGGGATTATGTATACCCCTGCAGAGGATGGAAGCTTGTCCTGTCTACTACTGGTGAAGAAGTCGACAACACTCTTCCTTTCCTTGATGTTCTTCTCTGCAAAACTGACCATGAACTTCGTTTTAAAGTCTATCGAAAACCAACCAACCAAAACGATCTTCTCCACTTCTACTCTCACCACGACACCAAAACTAAACGTGGTGTAATTATAGGCTTCTTCCTGCGCGCACTCAGAATCTGCAGCAATGAGTTCCTTGAGGAAGAATGCACTATAATTGAACAAGTATTTTCTAAACTCCACTATCCTCGTCACTTCATCAGAGACTGCAGACGGCGGGCATTAAACATCTTCAACACACCCAGAGAAGACTGCCGAGAAGAGATACATAATCCTCCCCACCAACTTCATTGCCTAACATGTTTCCAACATCTTTTCCAATACATCATTCCAAGTATCTACCTCCACAACCACGACCATCAAGGACATCACCAGTAGTAGACAGGGCAAGCTTCCATCCTCTGCAGAGGTATACATAATCCCTTGTAATGACTGCAACAAATTATACGTAGGCGAAACATCAAGAGACCTCCAAACACGTATTTCAGAACACCAATACGCAAGCAGGACTGACGATACAAGGAATGCCTATGTACAACATCGCAATTCACACGACTATTTAATTAACTACAGAAACTCAAGACTTATCGCCACAGAAGACAACACTCAATACCGAAGAATCCTGGAATCATCGCTTATCTCTATAACCAACAATTTCAACCAGAACAATGGCTTCTATAACATAACTGAACCACTTGCCAGAAACTTCTTCATCGCTATCCTACATAAGAACATAGAACACTGCAGAAGGTCTACTCACAACTTGTCCAATACCCCTGCCAAGCTACCCAAGACTCTATAACCCCACCCGGTAGATTATCAGATGCAGCGTTCTCCACCTGACCACAACATTCTGAACCTGACTATGAATACTCCCACCCCAGGTAGATCTGTTTGTGACTTGAAAAAGCCCACTGTGTGGGCGAACCGTTGTCAATAAAGGATCACATTAAACTGCATATGTGTTTATGTTTCCATTGTGTCAGTATTTTATACTATTTATTTTCATGAATATTTCCTTTCGTTTATATAAATTAGATTCATTTATAATTAATAAAAATTGCTAAGAATTTAATAATGCATTGGAAAAACAGTAAATCTTATTTCATGGGTAGAGTGCTTTGTTAGTGGGATGTCGTGAGGACTTGCCTAGTTGGGGCCAACAGGCCTGCTGCAGTGTTCCTTTCTTATGAGTCTGATGTCGTCGTAAGTCAGGTGTTTCCTTTGTTGTGGGATGTGATGGTGAGGTGCGATCTAGACCCTTTATATGCCTCCCTTTGATGTATTGTTTTTATAGTTCCTTGATAATGTGAGAGGTCATGAAAGCGCTTGGAATTTCACTATTCTTTCACAGTGATTGTTTTGCATATTCTGAAATCACCTGTTTACTGTGACCTTATATATATATATATATATATATATATATATATATATATATATATATATATATATATATATATATATATATATATATATATATATATATATATATATATATATATATATATATATATATATATATATATATATATATATATATATATATATATATATATATATATATATATATATATATATATATATATATATATATATATATATATATATATATATCGGAACTTAATGAATATTTGTGACTGATTGAAGACAACTTTAATTAACAAACATCAAATTCGTGCTTCTGCTTCTCCTCGCACCCACGAAACAACACTGCCAGGAATGGTAGGTAAGACACATAGGCAACAGTTAGGCAACTTTATTTCGAAACGTTTCGCCTACACAGTAGGCTTCCTCAGTCGAATACAGAAAGAAGGAAGCAACAGTAGAGATGTGAAGACGATGTAATCAGTCCATCACCCTTGAAGTCAGTCCCTCAGCCTGGAGAAGTTCGGTTCCATAGTCAGGAACTATCTGAAGATCAAGCGACAGTGCGGAGACTTAAATACTGTCGTAAGGAGAGGTGCAGAGTAGTAGTAGTAGTAGTGAGACGTCAGGTCCCTCTAAGACCCAACAATTCTCACTTGAAAAAGTTGTCCAAGGAGTTTTCTGTACCAGGATGCCATTGTGTTGGTAGGTAAGACACATAGGCAACAGTTAGGCAACTTTATTTCGAAACGTTTCGCCTACACAGTAGGCTTCCTCAGTCGAATACAGAAAGAAGGCAGCAACAGTAGAGATGTGAAGACGATGTAATCAGTCCATCACCCTTGAAGTCGTAGAATTTGAGGTTGTCAGTCCCTCAGCCTGGAGAAGTTCGGTTCCATAGTCAGGAACTATCTGAAGATCAAGCGACAGTGCGGAGACTTAAATACTGAACATTAAAATGGTATGAAATACCGACAGATTGTTAGGTAAGACACATGCAACAGTTAGGTATCATTATTTCAAAACTTTAAGGGTGATGGACTGATTACATCGTCTTCAAGTATCTTCTGCTTCTATCAACTTTTCTGTACTCGACTGAAGAAGCCTACTGTGTAGGCGAAACGTTTCGAAATAAAGATACCTAACTGTTGCATATGTGTCTTACCTAACGACTTAAATACTGTCGGAAGGAGAGGTGCAGAGTAGTAGTAGTAGTAGTGAGACGTCAGGTCCCTCTAAGACCCAACAATTCTCACTTGAAAAAGTTGTCCAAGGAGTTTTCTGTACCAAGATGCCATTGTGTTGCAGTGTCTGACAAGATGAACATCTTGTCAGATATCTTGTCTCCGCACTGTCGCTTGATCTTCAGATAGTTCCTGACTATGGAACCGAACTTCTCCAGGCTGAGGGACTGACAACCTCAAATTCTACGACTTCAAGGGTGATGGACTGATTACATCGTCTTCACATCTCTACTGTTGCTGCCTTCGTTCTGTATTCGACTGACGAAGCCTACTGTGTAGGCGAAACGTTTCGAAATAAAGTTGCCTAACTGTTGCCTATGTGTCTTTCCTACCAACCTGTCGGTATTGTATACCATTTTGATGTTCATCTTGTCAGACACTGCAACACAATGGCATCTTGGTACAGAAAACTCCTTGGACAACTTTTTCAAGTGAGAATTGTTGGGTCTTAGAGGGACCTGACGTCTCACTACTACTACTACTACTCTGCACCTCTCCTTCCGACAGTATTTAAGTCTCCGCACTGTCGCTTGATCTTCAGATAGTTCCTGACTATGGAACCGAATTTCTCCAGGCTGAGGGACTGACAACCTCAAATTCTACGACTTCAAGGGTGATGGACTGATTACATCGTCTTCACATCTCTACTTTTGCTGCCTTCTTTCTGTATTCGACTGAGGAAGCCTACTGTGTAGGCGAAACGTTTCGAAATAAAGTTGCCTAACTGTTGCCTATGTGTCTTACCTACCAACCTGTCGGTATTGTATACCATTTTGATGTTCATTCTGCCAGGAATATTGCAATATGTGAATGAGACCAGGAGAATTTATGTTACCTCAAAAAGTATCGCTTTTACTGTATTATATTTGTTAAGCATGAATTACAACGAGTAAAATAATATGTGAATATATGTTCCTAGAAAGATTGATGTCTCAATTCCCTTTCTGTTGAATTCCAAATCCATACTTGCCGCATATTAATAAAAATTTATGATTTTATACTACGTTAAGATTAAAATTATCGTGATATTTAATGTGAAGGGGTATAAAATCGATAAATGTGTAAGGTTATGAGGATACGTATCGCTCACCAGGAGCTTTCTTATTCCAACGGTGAGTTAGTAAAATCCTGGAGATACATAGTATAATGGATGACGTGTTGTGTAGGTGGGGCAGAAAAAGATGGTACGCAAGATAACATAACTGACATAACCTTAAGGCCATGTCTTCACTGCCTAAGATTACTTTGTCTAAAACTTGAGAGATGCTACAGCTCCCATTACTCTGCACAACTGTACTGCCAGAACTGGTAACTACTTATTGTAGTCAACAGTGTAGGACCTCTTTTGAAATGATTTTTGTACTCACTCCTTTTCATTATATGATCGTGGCTACTCATATGCATAATTCAAGCGCTCTTGTTGTAGAAGTATTTAATAGTCTCACGATTAATGCCTAAGTGAGGGTATAGGCTGGGTTATATAAGTTTAGGGTCTATTGCCTGTCAGAATTGTTACGGCTGCTGTCACACTTGATCAACCATAAACAAATTTCTGTTTCCTCAAATCCCCTCAAGGGAGGTTCCTTGACGCTCGTGAGGGGCTCTTGATCTAGGGAATTGGATCTGTGCTCAGGTTCCCTGAATCGAGCCTGAATATCTTCCATTAACCCCCACATGCGCTATATAATGCTACAGGGTTTTGCGCTCCCTCATGATTTTAATAGTAATAATATTTCCTCAAATAAAGTTTAAGTACACTACGTCTTACGAAATCGCAATAACGCGACTGCAAACAAATCACAAAACTGGTTGGGCTCGAAGCTATGGCAAGTGAGCCCTAAGATTCCCAGGCCAGTGTGCTAACCACTGGACCAGAAACGCTTGTCGATGTAAGACGTCTACTAGAGGTTCGTTACGACACATTAGCATTCGGGCGTTCCGTATTTGGGACGGGAGAGCTGGCACTCCAACATTTCATGTCACGGCTTCTCCAGGTTTCCCTTGCATGGATTGGATCATTCAGCGAGCTGCTGGGGCGGCGTCGCACGTCTCTGTGACCGTCCCAAAGCCAACCGTACAACAAGATTGTGGCCTCTCCAGCCGGGATGGTGCCTTGGAGACAGTATCGCAGCTGGAGGCACTGGCCGAGCGACCAAGAATCGAACCATTCGTCCGAACCTGCTGTACCTCCAGTAATGAGCGGGATTGATGCCGCAAGGACGCACCTTTAACAGCAAGGTAAACCCAGCTCATGCTCCCCATTAGTGAGTGATCAATCCCACGCTTGGTCAGTTCTGCTTCATAATGATGGGATAAGTCGACGTAGAAGGATTTAAAAGCTATGTCGCTATAAACACTAATAACGCTAAAACTACTGGACCAGCATAGTGGTTAGCGCACTAGCCTGTGAGTTTCAGGACTCGACTGCCATTGGTACAAACCCCACCCGTTCTGTAATTTGTTTACAATCGTGTTATTACGCTTTTGTGTCATGATAACAGCTCTGAAGGGGGCTGAGCATGGCAGATTCATTTGCAAAAACCTGCACTGATGGCCACAGTGAGGCCCATGCTAACCTCTCTATGGTGTACTGAAATATACCTGATGAAAATTAAGAAACATGTGCAACATCTGGGTATCTTTACTGTAGACGTTTTACCATCCAGTTGCTTTACCAATACAAATTCTGGGACATGATTTGAAGACAGTAGAACTATATACAAAATATGATGTAATCATTCTCTCTTCCTTGGAGTTTGTGTGAAAAGCACCGTAGTCGTGAAGATTCTGGAGCACAGGGAAGGAGGCTGGCACTTATATACTAACGTCAGGTGGAAATGGGACGGGTAGCAGACGAGGGCATAGTCACTGGTAGGCTGGATTCCCAGTGGACGTAGGTCATACCCAAAGAAATGGGTTAATTGTAGTAGTAGTAGCAGCCGTGAAGAAGGTTATGAAGACGTCCTGTGAACCAAGATTCATTGATGTTGCAGTGTCTGACAAGTTGTTCAAGAATCGCATACAATACAATATACATAATTGGATGAATTCTATTAGAGCCAGCTGGTTCAGTGGTTAACGCACTAGCCTTGGAGTTTTACTACTTGCCTGCCATTGCTTTGATCCACACACATTCTGTGATTTGCTTAAGCACTTTTTCTGTGTATGTACATTGATATAAATAGCTTTGAAAACATTTATTCAGAAGGGAAAAATAATTTGCCAAAATCTCAATGATATATTTCTGTTATTCCATTAACCAGTATCGAAAAATCACCTTTGCAGTCTGGATACTGCTACATACAACCGATGGCTCACATATTATTCAAATACCGGTTGATTGTGCAACTTTTGATGATTTTCTGTATGCATTTCTTGCATAATTCTTCCTTAAAGAAAGCATCTTAGCCATGATAGAACCCCCTAAGTACATAGCTATAAGACTAATGTAAGACTTACAGTGCAGCAGTGAGCTCAAAAAAAGTTGACAGATGGATGGAAATTACAGGAATATATCCAAAATAGGCACAGAATGCAAGGTAATGGTGAGTATTCCAAAGTATTTGTTGGAATATTCAAAAATGTGAATCTTAGTGAGGAAAAAGCAGCACTGGTTTAGAGCAAGCAATTTCTGCCACATTAACCTACTCAAATTTTTGGAAAGTCTGAAGGAAATCAGACAAGATAAACGGTACTGTAATTGGATACGAAGGTTACGTCATCTGAAATTGTTAAAAGACTTTGACAATTTATCCACCATTCATTTTATAGGGCAATGTCACATTTGCATATGTAGCGCATGAGAGAATATTTAGCAACAGTAATGGAATGAGTTCGAACCTGTGAGAGTATTATCATATAATAGAGAATGTCCCAAGATTTGTGACAAAAATATCTTTGGAGCCTCGTGGTCGGAATTATGATAATAGGCAAAAATTACTAAAACTAAGATAGATGGTGGGGACAAGACATGATAGCAACATAAAGAGATAACGTAAGATTTGAAAAGAACCGATTAAGGTTGAAAGTTTTTGAAATGTGAAGAACAGGTGCAAGTTATATGTAAAACATATATATAATTCATATGAAAGGCAAAATATTATTTAGCTTGTAGGATGGTAATGAAGTGGGGTGAGTTGAAAGAAAAATTGTGGAGGCTAACTCTATACACAGTTTCAAGAGTATGCAATATACAGACTAAGCGATCGGGAACAAGTGATTCTAGCAAAGAGCTGGTTAGGTGGCGGTGTCAGGAACTGAGTCTAGACCCCACCAGACACAACTCACTAATGTACGCACACAAACTCACCAGAAAGCCACACGTTTCAAGCTACTAGTTGGCAAGGGAATACGGGAATTAACAGTATACATGGCACAGTTGTCGCGTGTTTCCAGGGTTTTATCATTGTGCACTTATTTTCACCAAACTGCAGTTTAAAACTACCTAACTTTAACATACCAAAACTAAAGACAATAAAACGTACATTAAAGGTGAACGGTAATCCCTACAATATTCCATACTGAACAGAGCAGCTATACACTCAACGGACTAACATCTGCGGTGCTATCTTTTCGTGGAGGGGAGTCCTCGTCCGGTAATTTTGCATTGATAATGGCCAAAATGCAGAGCGATGAGGGGAATGTTGGCTCAGAGTCGAGAGTACTTTGCATGTTGACGAGCAGAGGGTGAGAGTGCTGGTTGGGTCGGCCAGCCCACCACTCCTGCACGGTGATGGGTATCGTTGTGTGCTGTTAGCATTGCTAACTGGTGGCTTGTGTTAACTCCTGCCACTCTCGCAAGCTGCCTGGTTATACCTCCCTTGCTTCATACTCTTGCTCTCTCTTTATCTCTCTCTCTCTCTCTCTCTCTCTCTCTCTCTCTCTCTCTCTCTCTCTCTCTCTCTCTCTCTCTCTTTCTCCCTCTCCCTGAAATCCGGTCATGCATCTACATACATACATGACAAACTAAAAGAAAGGATTGAACATGTTGGTGGTGTAGACAGTGTTAAGGGAAAGCGAGGGTTGTATGGTAATTTATAGATGCCGGGACAATGAGAGAGAAGCGGGGATGAAGAAAGCAGAAGTAAGGCTTTTAAAGGTAATTTGGACGAACTGGAGGAGAAATCTGACTCTAAAAAAATTAATGATAACGATCTCATAGAGCAAACATTACGAACAAATGACACAAGTGACAATTTAAAGGTCTGTAGCACCTGTTCCTAAGGGTAAGTTTGGTACAAATAAGATGGTTAAATAAGGGTAATCTCTGATGAATAAAGAAGGATCAGTGGAAAAGATGCATTACGATATTGCCATATTCATGAGACAGCGCTAAACTAGTTGGAACCATGAAACTCCTGGGAGATGCAAGATAATCGGAAAGGAGAGACTATCTCCATTTTCTTAGATGAAGCGTCAGTTCTTCACTGGAATCAAAGAAGAGATATAAATGATAATAATAGTAAGAGTATTATTGTCCTGGCCCTTCTCTATCTTCAGTTTAAATATAAGAATCAAAGTTTCCATCTCCTTGGATCAAGTTTTTCTCGATAATACAATGTCTCCAATTCCTCGGATCAATTTTTTCTCGAAATCAAAGACTCCATCTCCTTGGATCAAGTTTTTTTTTCTCGAAATCAAAGTCTCCATCTCCTTGGATCAAGTTTTCTCGATAATACCAAGACTCCATCTCCTTGGATCAAGGTTTTCTCCTCCATCTCCTCGGATCAAGTTTTTTTTTTATTCCCCCTCTGGGGGTAAGCATTCAAATGAACTCCTCCTATGAGGCATGGTACTTTCTCTTACTACAGGTCTAAACAAGTGTGACGTCAGTATTCCTCTCATTAAGTTAAATGATCTAAAAAGTGTGTTTACTCGGCGGACAGTGACGTCATGTGATGACCTCACACATACAAGCTGAATCTTGTCGACTTCCCCCTATGTCAGTGACGTCACGTGATGACCCCGCACACAGGCTGAATCTTGTCGACTTCCACCCTACACATTTCATATTCAACATAGGGAAAACATTTTCACTCTTAACCCAGGATAATCCAAATAATTTCACATTTTTTTCGTTAATACCCACAACAATCCACAATTTCTTCACAACACAAGTCTAGACATTTTTCTCGTTTTAACTATTTCATCTCAGGTCACTCCCCACGAAGTAACCTTCTCTCTCTCCTCCTCCCCACCCTCCCGAACCCTCACACTCCAACCAACACCTCACAATTTTCACTCATAACCCCCAATTTTTCTCGTTTTAACTATTTCATCAGAAAGTCACCACAACACTTATAACCACTTTTCGATAAATTCACTAGTCACAATTTTACATATTACGAAGTTAATACGCACACACACCTCACTTTACTTTGAACACCTTCAAAACACTCTCATAAATCATTTGAATACTCACAAAAATACCTTTGAACATTTCCAAACAACACTGAAACACTTCCAAGACAACATTTTGAATACTCCCAAATAAGATTTGACAGCTCTAATTTATCTACACTTACACATTTCATTAAATTACAACTTGTGGCATGCAAAGAGTACGTAACCTTTATTCGGCGCATGTACACACCCTCATTTACAGGCTATCTCCCCCAACCAGCGAACCAGGTTGCTAAGAGTTGATGATGGGGCCCCGTCGTTCAACTAGTGACCAGGTTCTAGCCAATAAGAAGATGGTTTTGGCAATCGCAGAGGTTATGTGGGTACCGCTCTCCTGTCTGCCCTTGTCATTCCCATTCTAGAGCTGGTTGAAGCACGGTCTGCTATCTTGTGGCTTCTATTTCTGCTTTGCTTACCGTGGAGTGCACTATACTTATCACTGTACATAGTGTACATATTGCTGTTCTAAATTGGTGAAGGATAATATAAGTCTAAACTTTTTCTACTGTGTTTATTTGCTCCCATTACACCCGGGGTAACAGGCCATTTGGAATCCTGGGTTGTAATACAACTCATCACCCCAAACTCCTCCCTCAGTCTCCAGACTTCACAACATTATCACAAAAACTAACTCAAACACTTTACTTTGAACATCACCAAAAAACACCATCAATTGCCTTTAAATACTCCAAAAACATCATTCGAACACCCCCCAAAATCACCTCTGAATACTCTCAGAACACCTTCATAAGTACTCTTGCACATCATTTGAACACCTTCAAAAACACCTTTGAACATTTCCAAACAACACTGAAACACTTCCAAATCACCATTTGAGTACTCCCAAATACACCACTGAATACTACTAAAACACCACTGAATACACTCAAAACACCACCAAAATCGCCCACAACCCGCATCACCCACATCCCACAATTTTTTTCTCGTTTTATCTAATTTCATCAGAAAGTCACAACAACCCACAACACCCCACATCACCCACAACCCACATCACCCACATCACCCACACCTCAACAATTTTTTTCTCGTTTTAGCTAATTTCATCAGAAAGTCACAACAACAACCCACAACTTATAACCACTTTTTCGGTATCTCTAGTTCGACAACAACACCCACAACACCCACATCCCACAACACCCACATCCCACAACACCCACAACCCACATCACCCACACCCCACAACACACACAACCCACATCACCCACACCCCACAATTTTTTTCTCGTTTTAACTAATTTCATCAGAAAGGCACAACAACAACAACCCACAACTTATAATCACACATTTGAATAACCTCAAAACACCATTTGAGTACTCCCAAATACACCACTGAATACTACTAAAACACCACTGAATGCACTCAAAACACCACCAAAATCACCATAAACTAAGATCAACACCCACATCCCACAACACCCACAACCCACGACACCTACACCCCACATCACCCACAACCCACATCACCAACATCCCACAATTTTTTCTCGTTTAACTAATTTCATCAGAAAAAGTCACAAAAACAACCCAATTATATCATCTTTTTTTGGTATCTCTAGTTCGACTACATTACCCACAACCCTCATCAATTACCAATTTATTCACATTTTTTTCCCCTTCTTTTTACTGAATCTTAAATGTAATACACATTCCTCTTTACATTACTAAAATTCTAATAAAATCCTCTCCATACCCATGTCCTTGTATCCACATAAATTGATATTATACTCGCATCAACTAATCTCACTACCCAACTATTGCGACATGTTTCAACACCCTCCATTCTTTTCCAATATATCATAACTTTTCAATTCTATAATTTCTTTTTAAAATATTCACACATTACCTTTTATTTTCAGTAAAATCTCCCCATATTTCATTAAACTTCTAATACAACCCTCCCCATACCCCTCTCCATCTCACCCGCATTTCTTCACATCCACTCACCCATCTCCCAACACACCTCTTCTGAACACACACAAAAATCACATTTCACATCCACAAATGCATCTCATCACCCATCTCAAATCCACTAAAATCACTGTAACCAAGATATTCACAAAACTCTATGACCACCTAACACACACACACACACACACACGCACACACACACACACACACACACACACACACACACACACACACACTCACCTAACCTATCCTAACCTAACCTAACCTAACCTAACCTAACCTAACCGAACCGAACCTAACCTAACCTAACCTAACCTAACCGAACCGAACCTAACAAAACCTATCCTAACTTATCCTAACCTAACCTAACCTAACTTAACCTAACCTAACCTAACCTAACTTAACCTAACCTAACTTATCCTAACCTAACCTAACTTATCCTAACCTAACCTAACCTAGCCTAACCTAACCTAACCGAACCGAACCTAACCGAACCGAACCGAACCGAACCTAACCTAACCTAACCTATCCTAACCTAACTTATCCTAACCTAACCTAACGTATCCTAACCTATCCTAACCTAACCTATCCTAACCTAACCTAACCTAACCTAGCCTAACTTATCCTAACCTAACCTAACCTAACTTATCCTAACCTAACCTAACCTAACTTATCATAACCTAACCTAACCTAACCTAACCTATCCTAACCTATCCTAACCTAACCTAACTTAACCTAACCTAACCTAACTTATCCTAATCTAACCTAACCTAACCTAACCTAACCTAACTTATCATAACCTAACCTAACCTAACTTATCCTAACCTAACCTAACCTAACCTAACTTATCCTACTCAATTCACTAAAATCACTGTAACCAAGATTTTCACAAAACTCTATGACCACCTAACACACACACACACACACCTCACTTTACTTTGAACACCTTCAAAACACTCATACATCATTTGAGACCACCTTTTCTCAATATCTCTCATCCACAACCTTTATCATCTCACTACAGAACAACCCCAAGATTACTTCGAACACTCTCATAAATCATTTGAATACTCACATAAACACCTTTGAACATTTCCAAACAACACTGAAGCACTTCCAAAACATCATTTTGATTACTCCCAAATAAGATTTATCATCTCTAATTTATCTACACTTACACATTTCATTAACTGAAATTACAACACATCCACCATACTACTCCCTCAGTCTCCAGACTTTACAACATTAACACAAAAACTAACTCGGACACTTATGACATGAGACATTTTACCAAAACTAACACAAACACATATCTGTTATATCTCCATTATCTAAGATCACCACAATCAAGACGTTTGCCAAATTCTATAACCCCACCACTAAGACCACACATTTTTTTTGTACACATTCTCTTAAAACAAACTCGCCCACCAATTCACATTCTCATTCACACTTACACATTTCATTAAATTACAACTCATCCCCCCCCCCCAAACTCCTCCCTCATTCTCCAGACTTTACAACATTAGCACAAAAAAAACTAACTCATACACTTACGACATGAGACATTACCATATCTAACACACTGACTGACTTTGAACCAACTCTGAACACCACTGATCTTCTTCAAAAAATACTCTGCACATCATTTGAACACCTTCAAAAAACACCATCAAACACCTCCGAATACTCCCAAAACACTACTGATTACTACCAAATCACCACTGAATACTACCAAATCACCGTCAAAATCACCAGAAACTAAGTTTAATATCACCACCAACATCTATAACATAACATGAGCACTATAACATATCACTATCACAAAAAAAAATAATACACAGACACCCACATCTTATACATTTCAATCACAAATTTAAGACATGAGACATACACACCAAATCTAAGACATTCACCTCCAACTAAGACATACACAACCTAACTAAGACACACCAAAAACCTATACTTGACATATTGCGGTATGAATATTCATACCGCATTTATGTTGCATATCACATTTCCTCATCCACATCATCTCTAAAACATCCTTATTCATTCCGTATATCTCCTAGAGTTGTTTTAACCCCGACGGCCCATCACGACGTAGGAGCCAGAGCAACCATCACCACTCCAACACCACCTACTACACTCTGGCTCCTAATGTCATGATGGGCCGTCGGGGTTAAAACAACTCTAGGAGATATACGGAATGAATAAGGAAGGATGTTTTAGGGATGATGTGGATGAGGAAATGTGATATGCAACATAAATGCGGAATGAATATTCATACCGCAATATGTCAAGTATAGGTTTTTGGTGTATGTCTTAGTTAGGTTGTGTATGTCTTAGTTGGAGGTGAATGTCTTAGATTTGGTGTGTATGTCTCATGTCTTAAATTTGTGATTGAAATGTATAAGATGTGGGTGTCTGTGTATTATTTTTTTTTGTGATAGTAATATGTTATAGTGCTCATGTTATGTTATAGATGTTGGTGGAAGTGTTGTGGTATTTTTGTGTATGTCTTATTTTTGTGCGAATGTTTAAAAATAAGTGTTTTCAGTGATCATAGTAGTTTTGAGATGCATGATCTTAGATTTTTGGTGATCTTGGTGATGAGTGTTGATAGATGACGGTAAACATGATATGGAATTGGTGATCGTGATTTTTGTGTGAATAATTATAAAAATGTGTGTTTTCTGTGATCTTGGTGGTGGGGTCATAAAATCTGGTAATCGTCTTGGATATAGTGTTCTTAGATAATGTAGGGTACAACAGGTTGAAACAAGGTGGGTTGGGTGTGATGTTACCAACCACCAAGTAACACAATGGGAGTGTGACGTCACTGGAGGTGAGCCAGTCGGTCCTGTGACATCGTGTGTTGGTGGTAGTGAGGTGAGTGCGCTTAGATATTGTCAAATATGATTTTTTTGTGTGTGAAATGTTTATAAAAATGAGTGTTTTTTGTGATATTAGTGATTTTTGAGGTAAATGAACATGGGTGATTGTAGTTGGTGGTTGTCTTAGATTATGCGTGTGTACAAGATATGTTTTCAGTTGATGGTGATCATGTACTAAGTGTTTGCGTATTAGGTTTGTGTTCATGCTTTTTATTTTTTATGCGCCAAATGGGGAGGGAGTTCTTGGTTATAGTGATTTGAGGGGATTTCTATAAAAAGGATGTTAGATGGTGATGTTAAACTTAGTTTCTGGTGATTATGACGGTGATTGGTAGTATTCAGTGGTGATTTGGTAGTAATCAGTAGTGTTTTGGGAGTATTCGGAGGTGTTTGATGGTGTTTTTTGAAGGTGTTCAAATGATGTGCAGAGTATTTTTTGAAGAAGATCAGTGGTGTTCAGAGTTGGTTCAAAGTTAGTCAGTGTGTTAGATATGGTAATGTCTCATGTCATAAGTGTATGAGTTAGTTTTTTTTGTGCTAATGTTGTAAAGTCTGGAGAATGAGGGAGGAGTTTGGGGGGGGATGAGTTGTAATTTAATGAAATGTGTAAGTGTGAATGAGAATGTGAATTGGTGGGTGAGTTAGAGAAGACAAAATGTTATGTGATCTTAGTAAAAGTATAGATAGTTTTAGTGATCTTCGTTATGATGATGTTTTAAGAGAATGTGTACAAAAAAAAATGTGTGGTCTTAGTGGTGGGGTTATAGAATTTGGCAAACGTCTTGATTGTGGTGATCTTAGATAATGGAGATATAACAGATATGTGTTTGTGTTAGTTTTGGTAAAATGTCTCATGTCATAAGTGTCTGAGTTAGTTTTTGTGTTAATGTTGTAAAGTCTGGAGACTGAGGGAGTAGTATGGTGGATGTGTTGTAATTTCAGTTAATGAAATGTGTAAGTGTAGATAAATTAGAGATGATAAATCTTATTTGGGAGTAATCAAAATGATGTTTTGGAAGTGCTTCAGTGTTGTTTGGAAATGTTCAAAGGTGTTTATGTAAGTATTCAAATGATTTATGAGAGTGTTCGAAGTAATCTTGGGGTTGTTCTGTAGTGAGATGATAAAGGTTGTGGATGAGAGATATTGAGAAAAGGTGGTCTCAAATGATGTATGAGTGTTTTGAAGGTGTTCAAAGTAAAGTGAGGTCTAGTGGCTAACGCGACGGGCTGTAGTTTTGAGACTCTATGACCGCGGGTTCAATCCCGGCCGGGGGTATGGTTTTTTTAGGATAAGTTAGGTTAGGTTAGGTTAGGTTAGGTTAGGTTAGGTTAGGTTAGGTTAGGTTAGGTTAGGTTAGGTTAGGTTAGGTTAGGTTAGGTTAGGTTAAGTTAGGTTAGGTTAGGTTAGGTTAGGTTAAGTTAGGTTAGGTTAGGTTAGGTTAGGTTAGGTTAGGTTAGGTTAGGTTAGGTTAGGTTAGGTTAGGTTAGGTTAGGTTAGGTTAGGTTAGGTTCGGTTAGGTTAGGTTAGGTTAGGTTAGGTTAGGTTAGGTTAGGTTACATTAGGTTAGGTTAGGTTAGGTTAGGTTAGGTTAGGTTAGGTTAGGTTAGGTTAGGTTAGGTTAGGTTAGGTTAGGTTAGGTTAGGTTAGGTTAGGTTAGGTTAGGTTAGGTTAGGTTAGGTTAGGTTAGGTTAGGTTAGGTTAGGTTAGGTTAGGTCAGGTTAGGTTTGGTTAGGTTAAGTTAGGTTATGTTAGGATAGGTTAGGATAGGTTAGGTTAGGTTAGGTTAGGTAAGGTTCCGTTCCGATAGGTTAGGATAGGTTAGGTTCGGTTAGGTTAGGATAGGTTAGGATAGGTTAGGTTAGGTTAGGTTAGGTTAGGTTAGGTTAGGTTAGGTTAGGTTAGGTTCGGTTAGGTTAGGTTAGGTTAGGTTAGGTTAGGTTAGGTTAGGTTACGTTAGGTTAGGTTCAGATAGGTTAGGATAGGTTAGGTTAGGTTAGGTTAGGTTAGGTTAGGTTAGGTTAGGTTAGGTTAGGTTAGGTTACGTTCGGTTAGGTTAGGTTAGGTTAGATTAGGTTAGGTTAGGTTTGGTTAGGTTAGGTCAGGTTAGGTTAGGGTAGGTTAGGTTAGGTTAGGTAAGGTTCCGTTCCGATAGGTTAGGATAGGTTAGGTTCGGTTAGGTTAGGTTAGGTTAGGTTAGGTTAGGTTAGGATTTGTGTGTGTGTGTTAGGTTAGGTTAGGTTAGGTTAGGTTAGGTTAGGTTCGGTTGGTTAGGTTAGGTTTTGTTAGGTTACAGGTTAGGTTAGTGTAGGTGAGGTTAGGTTAGGTTAGGTTAGCTTAGGTTTAGGTTAGGTTAGGTTAGGTTAGGTTAGGTTAGGTTAGGTTAGGTTAGGTTAGGTTAGGTTAGGTTAGGTTAGGTTAGGTTAGGTTAGGTTAGGTTAGGTTAGGTTAGGTTAGGATAGGTTAAGTTAGGTTAGGTTAGGTTAGGTTAGGTTAGGTTAGGTTAGGTTAGGTTAGGTTAGGTTAGGTTAGGTTAGGTTAGGTTAGGTTAGGTTAGGTTAGGTTAGGTTAGGTTAGGTTAGGTTAGGTTAGGTTAGGTTAGGTTAGGTTAGGTTAGGTTAGGTTCGGTTAGGTTAGGTTAGGTTAGGTTAGGTTAGGTTAGGTTTGGTTAGGATAAGTTAGGTTAGGTTAGGTTAGGTTAGGTTAGGATAGGTTAGGATAGGTTAGGTTAGGTTAGGTTAGATTAGGTTAGGTTAGGTTAGGTTAGGTTAGGTTACGTTACGTTACGTTCGGTTAGGTTAGGTTAGGTTAGTTTAGGTTAGGTTAGGTTAGGTTAGGTTAGGTTCGGTTAGGTTAGGTTAGGTTAGGTCAGGTTCGGTTAGGTTAGGTTAGGTTAGGTTAGGTTAGGTTAGGTTAGGTTAGGTTCCGTTCGGAGGTTAGGTAGGTTAGGTTCGGTTAGGTTAGGTTAGGTTAGGTTAGGTTAGGTTCGTGTTAGTGTTAGGTTAGTGTTAGGTTAGGTTCGGTTAGGTGTAGGTTAGGTGTAGGTGGTCATAGAGTTTTGTGAATATCTTGGTTACAGTGTTGGATTTGAGTAGGTTAGGTTAGGTTAGGTTAGGTTAGGTTAGGTTAGGTTAGGTTAGGTTAGGTTAGGTTAGGTTAGGTTAGGTTAGGTTAGGTTAGGTTAGGTTAGGTTCGGTTAGGTTAGGTTAGGTTAGGTTAGGTTAGGTTAGGTTAGGTTAGGTTAGGTTAGGTTAGGTTAGGTTAGGTTAGGTTAGGTTAGGTTAGGTTAGGTTAGGTTAGGTTAGGTTAGGTTAGGTTAGGATAGGTTAGGTTAGGTTAGGTTAGGTTAGGTTAGGTTAGGTTAGGTTAGGTTAGGTTAGGTTAGGTTAGGTTAGGTTAGGTTAGGTTAGGTTAGGTTAGGTTAGGTTAGGTTAGGTTAGGTTAGGTTAGGTTAGGTTAGGTTAGGTTCGGTTCGGTTAGGTTAGGTTAGGTTAGGTTAGGTTAGGTTAGGTTAGGTTAGGTTAGGTTAGGTTAGGTTAGGTTAGGTTAGGTTAGGTTAGGTTAGGTTAGGTTAGGTTAGGTTAGGTTAGGTTAGGTTAGGTTACGGTTAGGTTAGGTTAGGTTAGGTTAGGTTAGGTTAGGTTAGGTTAGGTTAGGTTAGGTTAGGTTAGGTTAGGTTAGGTTAGGTTAGGTTAGGTTAGGTTAGGTTAGGTTAGGTTAGGTTAGGTTAGGTTAGGTTAGGTTAGGTTAGGTTAGGTTAGGTTAGGTTAGGTTAGGTTAGGTTAGGTTAGGTTAGGTTAGGTTAGGTAATGAAATATGGGGGGATTTTACTGAAAATAAAGGTAATGTGTGAATATTTTAAAAAGAAATTATAGAATTTAAAAGTTATGATATATTGGAAAAGAATGGAGGGTGTTGAAACATGTCGCAATAGTTGGGTAGTGAGATTAGTTGATGCGAGTATAATATCAATTTATGTGGATACAAGCACGTGGGTATGGAGAGGATTTTATTAGAATTTTAGTAATGTAAAGAGGAATGTGTATTACATTTAAGATTCAGTAAAAAGAAGGGGAAAAAATTGTGAATAAATTGGTAATTGATGAGGGTTGTGGGTAATGTAGTCGAACTAGAGATACCAAAAAAAAGATGATATAAGTGGGTTGTTTTTGTGACTTTTTCTGATGAAATTAGTTAAACGAGAAAAAATTGTGGGTTGTGGGTGATGTGGGTTGTGGGTGATGTGGGATGTGGGTGTTTTTGGAGTATTTAAAGGCAATTGATGGTGTTTTTTGGTGATGTTCAAAGTAAAGTGTTTGAGTTAGTTTTTGTGATAATGTTGTGAAGTCTGGAGACTGAGGGAGGAGTTTGGGGGGATGAGTTGTAATTTAATGAAATGTGTAAGTGTAGATAAATTAGAGCTGTCAAATCTTATTTGGTAGTATTTCAAAATGTTGTCTTGGAAGTGTTTCGGTGTTGTTTGGAAATGTTCAAATGTATTTTTGTGAGTATTCAAATGATTTATGAGAGTGTTTTGAAGGTGTTCAAAGTAAAGTGAGGTGTGTGTGCGTATTAACTTCGTAATATGTAAAATTGTAACTAGTGAATTTATCGAAAAGTGGTTATAAGTGTTGTGGTGACTTTCTGATGAAATAGTTAAAATGAGAAAAATTGGGGGTTATGAGTGAAAATTGTGAGGTGTTGGTTGGAGTGTGAGGGTTCGGGAGGGTGGGGAGGAGGAGAGAGAGAAGGTTACTTCGTGGGGGAGTGACCTGAGATGAAATAGTTAAAACGAGAAAAATGTCTAGACTTGTGTTGTAAAGAAATTGTGGATTGTTGTGGGTATTAACGAAAAAAATGTGAAATTATTTGGATTAACCTGGGTTAAGAGTGAAAATGTTTTCCCTATGTTGTATATGAAATGTGTAGGGGGAAGTCGACAAGATTCAGCCTGTGTGTGTGGGGTCATCGCGTGATGTCACTGACATAGGGGGAAGTCGACAAGATTCAGCCTGTATGTGTGAGGTCATCACGTGACGTCACTGACCGCCGAGTAAACACATAAATGAGAGGAATACTGACGTCACACTTGTTTAGACCTGTAGTAAGAGAAAGTACCATGCCCCATAGGAGGAGTTCATTTGAATGCTTACCCTGAGAGGGGGGGGGAATCCAAAAACTTTGATCCGAGGAGATGGAGTCTTTCGTATTATCCAGAAAAAAAATTCGAAAAAATTTGGGATGTGGGTGAAAGTGGGAGGAATCCAAAAAACTTGATCCAAGGAGATGGAGACTTGGTATTATCGAGAAAACTTGATCCAAGGAGATGGAGACTTTGATTTCGAGAAAAATTTGATCCGAGGAATTGGAGTCTTTGATATCGAGAAAAACTTGATCCGAGGAGATGGAGACTTTGTATTATCAAGAAAACTTGATTCGAGGAGAGCAAAAGAAATTCAAAAAAAATCGAAAAAAATCGGAAAAAAATTCGGGGAGCGGGGGCGATCCGAACGACGCTGCAGAAGGCGCAGCAGAAGGTGCTGGCGGGGCGCGAGGGGCGCGGGCGGGGTGCGAAGGGCGCGGCGAGGGTGGTGGGTCGGCGCGACGGTCGGGGGGCGCGGGGGGCGCGGGTGGGGCACGAGGGGCGCGGCGGGGTCATGGGCGGGGGTCGTGGGCGGGGTCGTGGGCGGGGGTCGTGGGCGGGGGTCGTGGGCGGGGTCGTGGGCGGGGGTCGTGGGCGGGGGTCGTGGGCGGGGTTAAGGTCATTAGCACATAGGTGTGAAAAAGGTCATTAGCACATAGGTGTGAAAAGGGGACCGCTCTGTAGAAGGGATGCCTGAGCCGCCGGGATGCCTGAGCCGCCTTCATCACTACTAATAAGGATAGCCTTATGGATGTTAGATTTTATATGCATTTTAAGTGTTAACATGTGTTGTTATTTGCCATCTCATTTCACATCCTAGCTCCATCAAGAAAGTAATTTAAAACTGACTACGAAGTGTTTTATTAATACTCAGACATATGGGGCATGAGTTGAAGTTGAAGATAACAATTAGCATATGGCTTCCTCATGTAAGTCGATTAGATTTTATGAAGGTTGAAAGAATAACTGTGAATTTGTTTAATAATGATTGATTGCTGAAGTGATGTTTATGTGGATGATACTGACAGAGAAATTAGATGTTCTAGCCAAAGATGATATCGAAGAATTTGTTACGTAGAGTCGACCCTCGATAAGCCCTGGCAACTACCACGGAATTCCTTACGTCAGATATAATAATACAGATCAGTGTCTGAATTTATTTACTGTCTTGCCGTCTTCTTTGATCCCGTCAGGCGTGGGAAAACCGGAGCTTAATTCCTTCAGGGTTTTACTACGTGCTGGTGTTGAAGTGTGAGAGTGTGGGGTTGATGCGGTAAAGTGTAGGGGAGTACATGGAGAGTAGAGTGCGTTGTACTAGACCGAGAGTTAGGTGAAATGGTGTTGGAGTTAATTACATTAGTGTTGAAGCTGTAGGTGCGTGTGTGTCTGCGTAAGTTGTAGAAGAGTGTGTGCGAGAGTGCTGTAGGATTCTGGGACTAGCAGGAATTTGTGATTTATTTATAATGGTTTGAAAGTTAGTGGTGGTCTGTAGTGGTCCATTACCCTCATTCTTACTGGGCAAAAACCTCAGGTATCTTTTGGGGCTGGGGTCAACCCACCAATTCATTCTTCCCGTACACACATCACCGGTGGCTATGGGGTTAGTGATGGCACACTACAATCGTTCTTCCCGCCCACAGACAAGTAGCATTAACCTGTAAGGATATGTAAGGTTATGGACGTGAGTAATCAGAAGTTTTGGTATATGTGGAATGAAGGGATCACGAATAATAACCAGCATAGTTATAGAGACAGTAAGTCAAGTCTAACGAATTTGACTGAGTCCTGCGGTAACGCAACAGAAGTGAGGTAAAAGAGAGAGAGAGAGAGAGAGAGAGAGAGAGAGAGAGAGAGGGAGAGAGAGAGAGAGAGAGAGAGAGAGAGAGAGAGAGAGAAAGAGGGAGAGTGAGAGTGAGAGAGAGAGAGAGAGAGAGAGAGAGAGAGAGAGAGAGAGAGAGAGAGAGAGAGAGAGAGAGAGAGAGAGAGAGAGAGAGAGAGAGAGAGAGAGGCGAGGAAAGGGGGTTAAACTGCATATTCTTGAACTGTAAGGAGGCTTTTTATCTACAGTTCACTTATCTGTTACAAGCAGCTGTAGGAAATTAGCATAAGATACCTTGACATGTCACATAGGTTATTATACTGTCTGACTCGATAGCCCTCAATAAGTGGACAATTAAGCACATAGTGTCCAAGACAGTGACCATAGGGCCGGCCACATACTTTGCGTTTGGTGTCATCATCATCTGTGTCTCCCATACTACAAGTACTTCTGGCAGTTAGGGCGACACACAGATAATGATCAAGCCAAATGCGAAGTATGTGACCAGCTCTGTGGTCACTATGTTGAACACTATTGTGCTTAATTGTCCATTTACTGAGGAATATAGAAATAATATTATAACTAATATTACATATGAAGATATCTTTTGAACAATACCACACAAGAGACTGTTAGAATTACCACAGAAGGAAGCAGAAAATACAGGGAAAGAGTGATTCTTATGGAAAAGAAGCCATAATGATGAAGTGTGAGAAGATGGTTACCACAACTATGAGTACTCGTACATCTACTGTATCTTGTGTAGGTGAACGACATACAGGTGAAGATAAGGCTTATAATATCAAACTGAAATGTCAGAATAAAATATACAGGTGAATTAAAATTGGACACGGTATAGGAGAAGGAAAGAAGAGGCGGTCAGTCGTTCAGCCTTGAAGAGACTCAGACACTGATATATTGGAGCGAAATATCTTATATATATATTGCACTTCCTTCCATCAAAGAGGATTAATTTGACTTTAAAAACCGAATGTGCAGGAGAAATGTTGTCTTAATAAAGTTTTCATATGCTGCTTTAGAGCGTTTATCAAGTGAAACCTGTCTGAATAGAAATGCCATCCAATGTTATAATTCATCACTCCAGTACATAGAGTAATTCTTCAGACGGTGGAAGACATAACCAAGTAATTTTAGATGACCATTCCCTGAACCTGCACTCAGAAGCGAAATAATGTGGAAGAAAAGGTAAGGACAAGAAAAGGCTAAAAATGGAAGTGGACAAGCTTCAGAATTGGTCTGACATGCAATTATTAAATTTCATCGAAAAGCAAATACAAACCTATAAAAATTGTGAAAGGGAAAAGTAGACGAGAAGCATAATACATTCTGGGGGAACACAGGAGAAGCAAAATACATTCTGGGGAAACACAGGGAAAGCATAATACATTTTAGGGGAACACAGTCTTCTTAGCTCAAGGAGTGAGCAAGTTCTCATCTGGTAAATGTAAGAATAATATAATTCTCGAATCTATGTACTATATTTATCAGGAATAACGTGTATAATCCCATAGATATTGGGAATTAGATTTGAAGAAAGACTAATGAAGCAACAGCACTGATGACATTCGTGGACCGTGGGAAGAGGAAAGACATGAAAGCGATGTACAAATATTGAGAGGAATTGATAGGGTGGAAAGGAACAGACTGTTCGATAGGCGGGAAACAGAAATACGAAGGGACACCAGGAACTTATATGCAAAGATGGATCACAGGGATGATAGGAAATATTTGTTTAATTCAAGACAAGTTAGAAACTGAAAAGCTTTGAACATTGAAGGTTTTAAGAACTGGGGTAATAAGGTTCATTAATGCAGGGAATAGAGAGAGCCCAGTAGCTATCAGTTTGAGAGGCAGATCCACGAGCTGAGATTTTACTCCTTCAAGCTTAAAAATTGAAACTTAAAAAAGGAATGAAAGAAACAAAAGCGTGAGGCCGGAAAGCAAATGAGCACATTATAGATGATAATAGAATTATATTACATATTTGAAAACTTACGTGATTGTGACAGACTCCATGGGGTGAGGGACCCGTTACATCGAGCGAACAGCAGCTGAGAAGCGGAGTCCGAGAGCTGTTGCTCGAACCTTGATAAAATAGGTGAGCAAGTGTTGGTAGCGTGGCACACAGACCTCTGGATCTTGTCATCTGAAATAATCAATAAGAGAGCTCTGAACAGCAGTCTCTGTACAGTACTGTACTGTGGCTGGAATACCTTATAGTAGTGAAGCTGGATACCACCGCAGAGCCTGGTCTTGTGAAGTGAAAATAAAAGGAAATAAGGTTACTAAACAAACTTACAAGTTAGATAAGCGACAACAAAGTTTATAGACTTGATCGACAGTGAAATAAACGAGGTTAACTAGAAAGAGACACGAGTGGAAACCACACACATGAATACAACAACCAGCAAGACTCTGCAAGGATGAATTGGATAGTAGGAGCATTGCAATGCACTGGAATTGCTGCAGAAGAATTGCTGCACTGGAATGACTGCACTGGAATTGTTACACTGGAGCGACTGCGCTGAAATTACTGCACTGGAATGAGCGCACTGGAAATGCAGATCTGAAATTGCTTCTAGGGAATTACGGAGCGGAGGTTGGAGCAAGTTGAGAAAAACCTTCATAGGAAACTATGAAAATAATCTGAAGACTGGCTGGATAAGATGAATATATATGACATTAGAAAAGAACCAGACCATTTTAAAACTGCCTGGTAGATAATAAAGAACTTGGAGAGATGCAGAGAATAAAGGAACGTAGATGAGGAAAGGGGAGAAAGAATATCAAGAATGAGATTATCGCAAGGAATATAAGAATGAATAAAAATACAATAAATTCCCGACAGAACAAGTTAAAAAACGATTGACTTAGTTTAGACGTAAATAAAAACGTAATGCAAATATGGGAAAGAGGTTCGAGAATTATGAGCCCAGCTCTAATACGGCCAGATCGAAAAGTGTCCAAGATAAGTGGAGAGAGCTAAGCAAGTGTAATAAAGAATGTGATGAACATAATTTCTGAGTATATGAAAGGTAAGTACAATTCATTGGGTGTGTTTGCTGTTAGAAACTGAAACCGTTCAACAGAGGAACATTTAAAATTTTTGTTCTAAACACAACTCGAAAAGCAATCCCAACCGTTTTCTGTGTAGAATAAACCGGTATTGAAAGTTTGAAGCCTCTCAAAAAAGGCTTTCTTAAGTAATTGCAATTAACAGAATATGGGAAAATTGAATATAAATTTACTCAGAAAATACATGCATTTACTAATGGTTCCGCGAACCTTCTCCAAGTACAGTACACCAACGTTGGAAATTTAGTTCCGATCTCGAGGCGTTCCAATGGTATTAGCGGAAAACTCGGGTGAAGGAAGAGAAAATATTTTAAAATTCTGTCATCCGGTTAAAGGCACTTTTTCGTGGACAATGTATTCCCGAACTTTGATCTTCAGTTAAGCAAACCATTCCCAACATCCTCAACTATAACTGGTCATACCTAGGCACTTGGGTGCCCTACTGAAGCTCGTTTCTCTCCTGCCAACGAAGTTCATTCACTACTTCTCACAGCCGTAGCGCCGCTAATACACAATATGTACCCAGTGAGAACATTTCACACAAGTAACTGAGAGGCATGATAACTCTTGTTGAAGAAGAACCGTAAAAGTTTTCAGAGTCAAAAATTCACGCTGCATGTTTAGTCTTCAGACTATGTTTATGTTTCAACTTTCCTGAGTACTTGGGTAAGTGTGTCAGTTACATGATGCTTGCTACAGGTATTGATAGCAGCAGGTGCTGAGAGGTGCAGATGTTATGAATAAGAGATGTTTCTGCTGGTGTTGAATGATACAAGTGTCATATGGTAAAGGTGTTTAGATAGTGAAAGGGTTAAATCAAGTAGATGTTGAGGGGAATGGGAGTAGTGTTGAGTAATGTATATGTGTTCATTGCTGCAGGTGTTGTGTTAGGTGATTCAGGAGTTGTTTTGAATGCGTCAGGTGTTGAGTGGCGCAGATGTTTTGAGTGTGCTGTGTTGAGTGGAACTTATGATGTGTTGAGGTACTGGTGTTGAGTTGAATGGTGCAGGTGTTTTTCTGAGGAGCGAAAGGTTTCTATTGAGTGAAGGAAGTATTTTGTTTATGGGCGAAGGTGTTGTTTTGAGTGCTCCAGGTGTTATTATCATTGTCTTAGGTGATGAGCTGTGTAGAGCAGGTGCTGAGAGCATGTGTTTTGCTTAATGGTGAAATGAGTGTGTTGCGTGATGCTGGTGTTGAGTCTTGGAGAAAGTGAGTTGAGTTTTTTCGCATGTTGAGAGGTGCAGGTGTTGTGATGAGCATTCCATATGTTGTATTAAGAGTCTCTGATGTTGAGTAGTAAATGTTTTGAGAAGTACAAGTGTTGTGCTTTGGGGTGCAGGTGTTGTGGCAAGGGGTGCAGGTGTTGTGTTGAGTATTAAAGTTTTTAAGTGTTGCACGTGTTGTGTTGATGGGTGCAGGTTTTATGCGTTGTAGATGTAATGTATTGCATATGTTGTGTTGAAGGTGCTGAGTGTTGCAGGTGTTGTGTCGAGTAGTGAAATGAAGTTTCTTCACGAGTAGCTTCTTCACTCCTAACACAGAGATAAATAAGAACAAGTATATATATAGTGTTAGGAGCCAGGTGGCAGGCAGTGAGAGGGTAGCAGTAGTAGCGCAGCTCTGCTGAGATGGTCTCTCTTCACAACGAATAAATCTTTCTTTATGGGCTGGGTTCAAGAAGGAGGTGTTAGCATCACTTTAGAGCGGTTTCTTCACCACTCGTAGTGAAACGTTTTCTATAATAAATGCCCTGTATAATCCTATGGGTTTAGCGCTTACCCATTATTATAATAATAATATAATAAATGCCCTGAGCTCTACGTGTCTTTCTCCACATCTTGTCGGTATCACTACTTACTTACATTCAATGATACCGTCACAAATATTTTTCAGAGTGATCTGATATTTTAGAGACATTTCACAAGATTCTTCTCAGCCTCGTTGGCTGCATAAGGGTGTTGAATTACAGCTCCTGGGATACTTGAGAATATCTTCGCAATGACTTGTTTGATATATCTCAAAGGTTTTGCAGTGCTTGGCGAGGTTAATTAAAATCCAGTTACCTCGGCCTCATGAGAATGTTGAGCAATCTCTTCTGGGACTCTTGAGATGCTGAGGCACAGCTTCTCAGCTTTGTTTCAGTGTCTGTTTATTGTATAGTGCTACATCTCCTTAGCCTTTCAAGAATGTTAAAACAAAGGCCGGGTCACCACTCTTGGAAAAGACCCGGGCCAGAGAGTACTGGCGAATAAAAAAAAAAAAAAAAAAAAAAAAAAAAAAAAAAAAAAAAAAAAAAAAAAAATCCAGAGCGTAATGGGGTGTGACAGAGCTTATGGGCACAGCACTTCTGAGTCTATCAAGGGTTTTGAACAACAGCTCAAAACCCTTGATAGACTCCTCTATCCAAGTGTTCTTTTTCCATTGTATTGCATCTCTTGTATTGTATTGTTCTACCAATCCTGGACATCTTACAGAAACTGAATGAGAAATATTGGCCCTATTGAAGGTGCTTGTCTGTGGCTCAAGTGTTAGGTTGCTGCTGTTAACAGTGATGTAAAGATATCACCGTCTGTCTCAATGACTTCGTCAGTGAATGCTCTGTCATCCTCATTCTCCCCCATCAACTTTCTCACATTATTTTCTATAAGGGGTTCACAGTAACTCAAAGTTGAAAGGCAGACACCTGGGCTGCAAAAACGTACGTGTTGTATTCAAGACAAAACTACAATTTAAATGTGATAGAGACTTGAGTGCAGAAGAAATATATTACTTAAGCAAAATTACCAGAAAGTATTACAGTCTCAGATAAGATTCATCTATGCAAAATAGTGACAAAATTTATGTCAATAATGAAATAAATATCTCGCTTTCCTCTCATACTCACCCGTTCTCAGATTTTCTATTTTCATCAATCCTTCCTTCTATTCTTTTGTTAATCCCCCATTCAGTTCTTGCTTCTTTCTTTCTTCCCTGTCATTCTCCTAGGAGTAAGTGCGAAGAGCACCATAGACGTGGAGATTCTGAAACAGAAGTAAGGCGCTTGACGCTTATATACTAACGTCAGGTGGAAATGGGACGGGTAGCAGACGAGGGCATAGTCACTGGTAGGCGGGATTCCCCAGTGGAAGTAGGTCCTACCCAAAGAGCTGGGTTAGTTGTTGTAGCCGTGAAGGTTATGTACATGTCCTCAGATTCAAGATTCCACGATGTTGCAGTGTCTGACAAGTTGTGCAAGAATGGTATGCAATACCGACTACGACAACTACTACTACAACTAACCCATCCCTTTGGGTAGGACCTACTTCCACTGGGGAATCCCGCCTACCAGTGACTATGCCCTCGTCTGCTACCCGTCTAATTTCCACCTGACGTTAGTATATAAGCGTCAAGCGCCTCACTTCTGCTTCAGAATCTCCACGACTATGGTGCTCTTCACACCTACTCCTAGGTTGAGGGACTGATTACCTCATCTTCTATACATAGTTCTACTCTCTTCAAGTTATGTCCTGGAATTTGTATTGATAAAGCCACTGGATGGCGAAACGTCTACAATAAAGATACCCAGATGTTGCGCATGTGTCTTAATTTCAAGAACTAACTTGTTGACAAATATAACCCAGATTCATTTGCTAATTTTCCATTTATATTAGAGAGACACTGGTTGATATTCGTTATCAATTATCATAAAATATTTTGATCACACACACACGCACACACACACATCAACAGCAGCCAACATGGTTTCAGGGACGGGAAATCCTGTGTCACAAACCTTCTGGAGTTCTATGACATGGTGACAGCAGTAAGACAAGAGAGAGAGGGGTGGGTGGATTGCATATTCTTGGACTGCAAGAAGGCGTTTGACACAGTTCCACACAAGAGATTAGTGCAAAAACTGGAGGTCCAAGCAGGGATAACAGGGAAGGCACTACAATGGATCAGGGAATACCTGTCAGGAAGACAGCAGCGAGTCATGGTACGTGGCGAGGTGTCAGAGTGGGCACCTGTGACCAGCGGGTTCCCACAGGGGTCAGTCCTAGGACCAGTGCTGTTTCTGGTATTTGTGAACCACATGACGGAAGGAATAGACTCCGAGGTGTCCCTGTTTGCAGATGACGTGAAGTTGATGAGAAGAATTCACTCGATCGAATACCAGGCAGAACTACAAAGGGATCTGGACAGGCTGCAGACGTGGTCCAGCAATTGGCTCCTGGAGTTCAATCCCACCAAGTGCAAAGTCATGAAGATTGGGGAAGGGCAAAGAAGACCGCAGACGGAGTACAGTCTAGGGGGCCAGAGACTACAAACCTCACTCAAGGAAAAAGATCTTGGGGTGAGTATAACACCAGGCACATCTCCTGAGCGCACATCAACCAAATAACTGCTACAGCATATGGGCGCCTAGCAAACCTCAGAACAGCATTCCGACATCTTAAAAGGAATCGTTCAGGACCCTGTACATCGTGTACGTTAGGCCCATATTGGAGTATGCGGCGCCAGTTTGGAACCCACACCTAGCCAAGCACATAAAGAAACTAGAGAAAGTACAAAGGTTTGCAACAAGACTAGTCCTACTAGGAGAGGTTAAGGGAAATCGACCTGACGACACTGGAGGACAGGAGAGATAGGGGGGGACATGATAACGACATACAAAATACTGAGAGGAATTTACAAGGTGGACAAAGACAGAATGTTCCAGAGATGGGACACAGCAACAAGGGGACACAGTTGGAAGTCGAAGACACAGATGAATCACAGGGATGTTAGGAAGTATTTCTTCAGTCACAGAGTATTCAGGAAGTGGAATAGTTTGGGAAGCGATGTAGTGGAGGCGGGATCCATACATAGCTTTAAGCAGAGGTATGATAAAGCCACGGTTCAGGGAGAGTGACCTAGTAGCGACCAGTGAAGAGGCGGGGCCAGGAGCTTGCACTCGACTCCTGCACCCTCAACTAGGTGAGTACAACTAGGTGAGCACACGCACACACACACACACACACACACACACACACACACACACACACACACACACACACACTACACACACTTGCTCATTAGAGAGCATCTAAACAGAGAAAGCCTTCTTGAGGAGTATTGCAAGGTATAGCCGTGAATTCCTCTAATTGGAGAAGGAGAACTGAGAGGGAACCATTAAGGAGGAATATTAGCCACCATCAAACGCAAGAAGAAGCAAAAGAAGGGTCGGTGAGAGAAGAGATCACACAACCCCTGGAAATCTCCTCTCGTTATTCATCCTCTATTCAGCACTCATCAAGTCCAACTGAATTCAGTTTCCTGCTTCACCAACATGACGAGGAACTCAGTACAAACCACCATAAAGTGTTTTGCATAACTAAGGGACTTTCCATGTGACAGATGCAATGTCATCCAATTTTGTACACGTGTTGTATCATGTGGTAATAAATCGATTGATTGATTAAGTGATCTTTACCGCCTATCCCTGTCTTCAACCATATCTATGACTCCTTTTCCTTTAACTATTAACACAGTAATCCCAAGTTTACTACCTTCTCTTTTAGCACAATGGGCAAAACTGAATAGAATTATTTAAAATATTCTGTGTATGGTCAATGAATGTATAAATAATATCAAACAATTATTACGATCTGAATGAAAACATTATAGGCAATCCAAGATATTAAACTTTACACACCGATAAAACTAAATAAAGTGACTAAGGGAATGAAGAATGGTAGGTAACCTGAGACGTAGGAGCTCTTACAAAGATGAAACTCACTAAAGTGTTTCCAGTTACACTTTTCCTAGCACGATATTAATTAATTAGGAAAGAAATATGAAACAGATTTACATGTGAATGTCTTGAAACTGGAACATTTAAAATACTATCAACCTTTAAATTAGTAAAAACAGTAAAAAGTAGGTCCTTGCTGCCAGCAAGAGTCCAGTACAGGAGTAATTTTTTTTTACTTTTATTGTTCAAAACTCTTTCAGAATGTTTGGTAAATTGCTAATCACTCCTACACATTCTTGGGACTCAGTGATAATGTGTTGTAATGTGCAGGATGCCCATAAAAACACTCCCTAATTTCAGACAGGTATAACATGTAACGTTATTGTAATAATCTCTCACACTTAGTTGCTTCAGATGCAGGTTTTCATTCAGTTTCATGTGGTATAGAGTAGCATTAAAGGCACTCAATGTGCGCCCCTCTGGTTGCTGGGCAAACATCGATGCGATAGTCCAGTTCGGTCCAGCCGCTCTGAAGCATTATCTGGAGTTATCACGTGAACTGCTTCAGTGATCGAAATTTTCAGCTTCTCCAGGGTTGTAGGTAGTGGTGGTACGTAAACTCTATTCTTTACGTACCCCAAAGAAAGAAGTCACAAACAGTTAGATCCGGTGACCTCTGGGAGTGCTGTTGTTGCCACCTTGCTCAGTTTATTTCCACACTGTCTCGGCACTCATTGATAAAGTGTTGTAATTCCTCTCTGGTGGCCTGGTGGTTAACGCTTTCGCTTCACACGGTGAGGGTCTGGGTTCGATTCCCAGCCAGAGTAGAAACATTGGAAGTGTTTCTTTCCACCTGTTGTCTATGTTCCCCATCAGTAAAATGGGTACCTGGGTGTTAGTCGACTGGTGTGGGTCGCATCCTGGGACACTGACCTAAGGAGGCCTGGTCACAGACCGGGCCGCGGGGGCGTTGACCCCCGGAACTCTCTCCAGATAAACTCCAGATAAACACTCCCGCAAATTTTCGTTAATCTGATAATAAATATGATTTACACTTCCATGCACTAAAGGTACTCTTTAAAAAATGTGATAATGACCTATTCTTTCCTGCAAACTCCAGGAACTCTTTGGTAATGTGATCTTCACTCTCCTAATCTCGAGTGTAGAAAGGCTTCATATCCATAGGGAGGGGGGGAAATATACTCACCACTATGGAGGGAGGTCAAGATCTGCTAACCCAAGACCCAACATTCTCGGAGAGAGGAACTTAACTTTCCAAGAGTGGCCTCCACTTGGAGCACTGACCTCTCATATTAGAAAACAGGTGTTAAACCAAAATATTCAGGTTGATACAATTACAGGGAAGGACACAGAAATGTCTCCCCATCACCAGTCTTCCTACGAGAGTAATTTAAGAGTATGTTGGACGACCAGAGTCCTCATCAAAATATAGTATTTATTTGTGCTTTAATTATATTAGTTTAGAAATTACCCAAATAAAGCGACACCTAAAACTATTGAAATATTTCAAATATATCTATGAAGTCAGGAATAATTAGATATGTATAATAAATTATAACAGGAAATACATAGTTAAAACGATATTTTCCAGCTGTAATGAATATTACTTGATGCTCACAGTTATTCATTGTCATTATCTTACACTTATTAGATCTTTTTTAAGTAATCTAAAAAATTATTATCAATATCATAATTACAAATTTCTTTATCATGATTTTTCTTAGAACTCCCTATAATTATTAAACTCTCAACTTCCTCCTGCAGCTCACCGCTTCCTCAACAACAAATGACTGGAGTCTCTGAATGATTCTTGGTTCTGTATGATGGATATTTCCGACATTTCACAAAGATTTGCCACCTGAATATCATTAAAAGCAAGTGGATTTTCTTAAATGAAATGTTTCTTATGTTTATTTACTATGGATCATATTTTATCAAGTTCACTATGTACCTTAAACAAAGAGAGTAAATTAAACACAACAACGATTACTACACCTGTCTCACGGATTCGTAATGACACGATGGCAAACATACCACGGTCTGGAGTTTTATGACTCTCTGATCGCGGGTTCTATCCTCACCCTTGGTATTTTTTTTTGTTTAGTTTTTGTATTACCATACCTGTAGAGGATTTCGTGGGTCAATGACCCCACTTTCTGCTCCATACCAGACCAAATTTGTCATAGTGTTATATATACTCACGTCAACACACGACAGAAGATAACATGGAGTCGGAGACATTAAGAAGAAAGTGTCACGGCCAATTTGCATTAGCGAACGCCAATTTTTTTTTATAATTTTCTTATTCGATTTTATTTTTGAGTGTGTGTGGAGGTGAGTGTTTCTTTGCTATTGTAAAAGAGGTGAGGAGTGAAGCAATGAAAAGTGAGAGAGATTTGTTTAAATAAAGAACAAAAAGGGACAATGCCGTGACCGGAACAATGTACAGATATACTGCTCCAGGGAGAATGACACTTATGACAACATTATGGCACCACTTGGACCATTAACTCGGTACAAGACGGACAAAAACGTCGCCATAAGTTTCAGTTTCCTTAGTGATGGTTATTTTTCACATGTTTAAATGTTTGGTAATTACTTCTTTCTTTTGTGCAAAAGGGGTCTCTAACTTGTCGCTTCTTCACATATCTCGCAGTGTAGTTGTCTTCAAAACACTGTAAAGTAACATTTCTATTTTGTTTCTTCGTTTCTTTCTTTTTCAATGCTATATACATTCAAAATTTTCTTTATTCTTCTCACACTGTCGATTTTTATTTTTTTGGATATTTTTTGCTGCTACTTGAAAAGTTCAGATATGTTCATGAGGATGTGTACACATGAAAGTGTGAAGGTGTCATATTGTTGCTATAATATTCTCCAGGAGACAGGACAAGAGTCTCCTGACACAGGTGAACGAGACATGGTAGATGCAGTGACGAATAAGCGTGCATGCATATTTGTTTTTAAACAGCAATAGTTACCCCAGAGCACGAGTACTTAATTTTTAACGATTACAACCCCTCAGTAGATTGCCCAATATATCCCTACAGAACCTTCATCAGACGGTCGAAATCATCATCACCATCATCAGTTCTATCAGGTATCAGTGGGACTTCAGAAGGTGACAATAACTTCTTGGTTTTACGTTACATATGGTTAGCTAGGAACAAAACAGGTGATAGTTTATTCTAACCTAACAATAACTTTTCCATAAAAAATGTTCAAAGATCGAGTCCCGTAACCCAATTATTTGGTTCCCATATCATTAAGTGGTACGGAAACCCTCAGTTAAGAACCCTTGCTTTAGAGGATTATGTAATTTGGTATTTGCATGGTGCGTGTCTGTAATACAGAAGATTGTGCACTGAGAATGTGTACATGAGAGTGCACTGAGAATATGTACATGAGAGTGCACTGAGAATGTGTACATGAGAGTGCACTGAGAATATGTACATGAGAGTGCACTGAGAATATGTACATGAGAGTGCACTGAGAATGTGTACATGAGAGTGCACTGAGAATATGTACATGAGAGTCCACTGAGAATATGTACATGAGAGTGCACTGAGAATATGTACATGAGAGTGCACTGAGAATATGTACATGAGAGTGCACTGAGAATGTGTACATGAGAGTGCACTGAGAATATGTACATGAGAGTCCACTGAGAATATGTACATGAGAGTGCACTGAGAATATGTACATGAGAGTGCACTGAGAATATGTACATGAGAGTGCACTGAGAATGTGTACATGAGAGTGCACTGAGAATATGTACATGAGAGTGAACTGAGAATATGTACATGAGAGTGCACTGAGAATGTGTACATGAGAGTGCACTGAGAATATGTACATGAGAGTGCACTGAGAATATGTACAGGAGAGTCCACTGAGAATATGTACATGAGAGTGCACTGAGAATATGTACATGAGAGTGCACTGAGAATGTGTACATGAGAGTGCACTGAGAATATGTACATGAGAGTCCACTGAGAATATGTACATGAGAGTGCACTGAGAATATGTACATGAGAGTGCACTGAGAATATGTACATGAGAGTGCACTGAGAATGTGTACATGAGAGTGCACTGAGAATATGTACATGAGAGTCCACTGAGAATATGTACATGAGAGTGCACTGAGAATATGTACATGAGAGTGCACTGAGAATATGTACATGAGAGTGCACTGAGAATATGTACATGAGAGTGCACTGAGAATATGTACATGAGAGTGCACTGAGAATATGTACATGAGAGTGCACTGAGAATATGTACATGAGAGTGCACTGAGAATATGTACATGAGAGTGCACTGAGAATATGTACATGAGAGTCCACTGAGAATATGTACATGAGAGTGCACTGAGAATATGTACATGAGAGTGCACTGAGAATATGTACATGAGAGTGCACTGAGAATATGTACATGAGAGTGCACTGAGAATATGTACATGAGAGTGCACTGAGAATATGTACATGAGAGTGCACTGAGAATGTGTACATGAGAGTGCACTGAGAATATGTACATGAGAGTGCACTGAGAATATGTACATGAGAGTGCACTGAGAATATGTACATGAGAGTGCACTGAGAATATGTACATGAGAGTGCACTGAGAATATGTACATGAGAGTGCACTGAGAATATGTACATGAGAGTGCACTGAGAATATGTACATGAGAGTGCACTGAGAATATGTACATGAGAGTGCACTGAGAATATGTACATGAGAGTGCACTGAGAATATGTACATGAGAGTGCACTGAGAATATGTACATGAGAGTGCACTGAGAATATGTACATGAGAGTGCACTTGTGGACTTTGGTATCACTGGCAAAAATGAAAGACGAATAAAAAAAAAAAAAAATAAAATTTGCAGTTTTCATAGTGTGTAAGAGACAAGTTTAGTCGTCCTGATCCCAGAGAAGTACAGGCGCCTAGCCGACGTTAGACGGTCACTTCCATATTCCGGGACAACTTTTTAAGGCGATCAGACGAGTCATTCTCTAATTATGGCACAATCCAACGATTCCATTTTTTTTTCGCAATTTTTCTTCATCAACAAATTTACATGCATACAAAAGAAACATAGTAAGTATACTATGCTAGATTCAAAATGGATCGTTCATTAAATATTAAATCTGTTAAGAAGTATTCTCAATGTTTTTTAATGTGATTAAATTGCAATATAATTTTTCCCCTATTTTACACATAAAATCGGCGCTTACATATCTGAATTTCAGTCTTCGCCTGGTACGTTTGAATGTCTGCTACTGAAGATTTTGTAAGTTATCCGAGCCATTGCAGGACGCTGGGACTGGGCTCAACACCTTTGATCACATGGTACGTGAACATGTCCATTATTCCAAGAACTTGATCCTCATTACCATATACAAGTGTTAAAAAGTTGAAGGAGATTGGATGAGCAAAAAGCTGAAAAAAGAAAAAAGAAAACAAAATCTATGCAGAATTTGGTAACATTTGGGGATATTTAGCCTGGAAACGTTTCGCCACCAAGTGGCATCTTCAGTACAACACAGTGAAGAACAATGGAAGATGAGGACGATTTTGAGGTACACAATCCTTCAAGTTTGAATCGATTTATTCACTTAATCAATCTTGATGAAGATTGATGGACTGAATACGTCAACTAAAGGCAGAGAGACTGATTACCTCAAACTCCTTCTCATCTTTTACCGTTCCTCTCTGTATTGGACCGACGAAGCCACTGGGTGTTGCCCAAGTGTCTCAGTCCTTAACTTGCCAGTTTTCTTAACCATTTACATAAAATTCAGGCAAACTCTTGATGGTGCCTCTTCCGGGAATACCTAAAATAATTCAGGCATACTCTTAATGGCTCTTAATGGTGCCTCTTCCGGGAATACCTAAAATAATTCAGGCATTCTCATAATGGTGCTCCTTCGAGGTTACCTAAAAATAAATGTAAACATCCTCTTAAAAATAACAAAAAAGGCACAATACCGTGATTGGAACGATACACAAATAACCCGCACATAGAAGAGAGAAGCTAACGACGACGTTTCGGTCCGACTTGGACCATTTACAAAGTCACACTTAAAAATCCTTGTTTGATTATTCCTAATATCCAGATCATTCTCCCTGTTATGTATTTTATCAAATTAGTTGTTTAACTGTACTCGGTGAGTGGTCATTAAACATCGATTCGATAAGTATTTGATACAAATTAATTTTAATCATAAAGAGATAAATATAGGAATAAAAAGAGAATGAATAAACATGTAACATTAACTCTTAGCTAGATCCTACTTAGCTGATGCAGCTTATGCATCGCTTATCTGTTTCCGTGTAGCTTGTGTCGGCTGATCACCAGCTCGCATGACAATAAACACACGCATGCTGGAGAGAGAGAGAGAGAGAGAGAGAGAGAGAGAGAGAGAGAGAGAGAGAGAGAGAGAGAGAGAGAGAGAGAGAGAGAAGCGATAGTGAGAAGGCAACACCCTCTCTCTCCTGTGAACTTCAATGCAAACCTACAAGCCTCCTCTGGGATGACTTCACATCGCAAAATAGCAAGAATATCTACGCTATCTGGCTATTGTCCCAGTAGTTACTGCAGTGTTTGTGGGTATACCACAAGGGACAAAATTCTTCTTAGAAGTAAGAAGCCTACTTGTTCCAACTACTGCCACACAGATTGCATTCCAGAAGAAGAATTTTGTTGCAGCCAGGTTGAAAATTTCAGAAAATTGAAGGATATTCATAATCCTGTGGTATATGTGGAGACAAGCCTGGAGCTACAGGAGGAAGGTTCAGAAGTACTACCTCAGGGACTCCTGTCCGAAGATCAAGACTGCCCTTTTGGGCTGTGTTGTAAAGTCGCAGCTAAGATAATCCATCACAGGGAAGCACTTCATGAGCTCCTCAAATCATCAGATAACCTTCAAGCTATTGTAGAAAGCCAGTGCAAGCCTGCATCAAGTGACGTAAGCTGCTCAGCTGATGGTGACACTATTGACAAAGACTGGAAGTCCCACACTGTGTAGCGAAACGTTTCCTTAATAAAGATACCCAAGAGTTGCACATGTGTCTAATTTATCAACGTGTCGGTTCTGTGAACCATTCATCTACAATCCTGTCAGACACTGCAACTTCTTGGGATCTTAATACTTGGGAATTCTTCGCTTGCCTAACCCTTGGGCACGACCTACTTCCACATTGGGCAAATATGACACCACCTACGACTGCTGCACCTCTCCTGCCTACGGTTTATAAGCTCCTTCTCCGCTCATATGCCGTATTCTACTCAAGATTGATGGACTGACCACATCGACTCAAGGTTGAGGGACTGATTACCTCATTCTCCTCCTGTTCTTCACGCTTCTCCTGTGAATGGACTGATGAAGCCACTGTGTGGCGAAACGTTTCCTTAATAAAGATACCCAAGAGTTGCACATGTGTCTAATTTATCACCTCTGTACTAGCATGTGCAATGTACAGATCTCAGTGGCAACATGCAGACCCCATCAACTTCCTAATGGAAAATATTAGAACATAAGAACATAAGAAAGGAGGAACACTGCAGGAGGCCTGCTGGCCCATACTAGGCAGGTCCTTTACAATTCATCCCACTAACAAAACATTTGCCCAACCCAATTTTCAATGCCACCCAAGAAATAAGCTCTGATGTGAAAGTCCCACTCAAATCCAACCCCTCCCACTCATGTACTTATCCAACCTAGATTTGAAACTACCCAAAGTCCCAGCCTCAATAACCCAACTAGGTAGACTGTTCCACTCATCAACTACCCTATTTCCAAACCAATACTTTCCTATGTCCTTTCTAAATCTAAACTTATCTAATTTAAATCCATTACTGCGGGTTCTCTCTTGGAGAGACATCCTCAAGACCTTATTAATATCCCCTTTATTAATACCTATCTTCCACTTATACACTTCGATCAGGTCTCCCCTCATTCTTCGTCTAACAAGTGAATGTAACTTAAGAGTCTTCAATCTTTCTTCATAAGGAAGATTTCTAATGCTATGTATTAATTTAGTCATCCTACGCTGAATGTTTTCTAACGAATTTATGTCCATTTTGTAATACGGAGACCAGAACTGAGCTGCATAATCTAGGTGAGGCCTTACTAATGATGTATAAAGCTGCAGTATGACCTCTGGACTTCTGTTGCTTACACTTCTTGATATAAATCCCAGTAATCTATTTGCCTTATTACGTACGCTTAGGCATTGCTGTCTTGGTTTAAGGTTGCTGCTCACCATAACCCCCAAGTCCTTTTCGCAATCTGTATGGCTAAGTTCTACATCATTTAACTTATAAGTACTAGGGTTATGGGCACTCCCAAGCTTCAGAACCTTGCATTTATCTACATTGAACTGCATCTGCCACTTTTCTGACCAAGAATAGAGTTTGTTTAAATCCTCCTGAAGTTCCATAACATCTACGTTTGAATCAATTATCCTACCTATCTTTGTGTCATCGGCGAATTTGCTCATATCACTAGTAATTCCCTCATCAAGATCATTGATATATATTATAAACAACAACGGGCCCAAGACTGATCCCTGTGGAACGCCACTTGTTACAGATCCCCACTCGGATTTAACCCCATTTATGGACACTCTCTGCTTCCTGTCAGTGAGCCATGACTCGATCCACGAGAGCACTTTTCCCCCAATGCCATGAGCTGCCACTTTCTTTAACAGTCTATGGTGCGGAACTCTATCAAAAGCCTTACTAAAATCTAAGTAAATAATATCAAATTCTTTATTGTGGTCAACAGCCTCAAAAGCTTTACTGAAGAAAGTTAATAAATTAGTTAGACAAGACCGGCCTCTTGTGAATCCATGCTGAGTATCATTAATCAAGCTATGCTTATCGAGATGGCTTCTTATAATCTCAGCTATAATTGACTCTAGTAATTTGCCTACAATTGAGGTCAGGCTTATTGGGCGGTAATTTGACGGTAACGACTTGTCCCCTGTTTTAAAAATAGGAGTTACATTAGCCATCTTCCACATATCAGACACTACACCTGTTTGAAGAGATAAATTAAAAATATTAGTTAATGGTTCACAGAGTTCCATTTTGCATTCCTTAAGAACCCTTGAAAAAACCTCATCAGGACCCGGCGACTTATTTTGCTTCAGTCTGTCTATCTGCTTCACAACCATCTCACTAGTGACTGTGATGTTACATAATTTATCTTCTTCTAGCCCACTGTAAAAATTAATTACTGGAATATTGTTAGTGTCTTCCTGTGTAAAAACTGAGAGAAAATAATTATTTAAAATCAAGCACATTTCATTCTCTTTGTCAGTAAGGTGCCCATAGTTATTTTTAAGGGGACCTATCTTATCTCTAACTTTTGTTCTATAGACCTGGAAAAAACTTTTTGGGTTAGTTTTAGAATCCCTAGCAACTTTAATTTCATAGTCCCTTTTAGCTTTTCTTATCCCCTTTTTAATGTCCCTCTTAATGTCAATATACTGATTCATAAGATGACCCTCACCTCTTTTGATACGCCTATAAATTCCTTTCTTATGCCCTAGTAGATATTTGAGCCTATTATTCATCCATTTTGGGTCATTTCTATTTGATCTAATTTCTTTATATGGGATAAACGCTCTTTGAGCAGCATGTATAGTGTTCAGAAAACTGTCATATTGATAGCTCTCTTCGTTACCCCAGTCAACAGATGATAAGTGTTCTCTAAGCCCATCGTAATCTGCTAAGCGAAAATCTGGGACTGTTACTGAGTTATCGCTACTATCGTACTTCCATTCAATGCTAAATGTAATTGATTTGTGGTCGCTAGCACCCAGTTCCTCTGAAATTTCTAAATTATTAACAAGGGATTCATTGTTTGCCATAACTAAGTCAAGCAGGTTATTTCCCCTTGTAGGTTCTGTCACAAACTGCTTCAAAAAACAATCCTGAAATACTTCTAAGAAGTCGTATGATTCTAAATTCCCAGTCAAGAAATTCCAATCAACATGACTAAAGTTAAAGTCTCCTAGAATTACTACATTATCGTGCCTTGTGGCCTTAACAATTTCCTCCCATAGTAGTTTCCCTTGGTCCCTATCTAAGTTTGGGGGACGGTATATCACTCCTAAAATCAGTTTTTCATGCCCCTCTGAAAATTCTATCCAAACAGACTCTGTATGTGTTACTTCAGACTTAATACCCGTTTTTATGCAACAGTTCAAGCGATCTCGGACATACAATGCCACCCCACCCCCCCTCCCAATACTTCTATCTTCTTGGAACAATTTAAAACCCTGAATATGACATTCCGCAGGCATGTCCCGACTTTTTGAATTAAACCACGTCTCAGTTAAGGCAAATACATCAATGTTACCTACACTAGCAACTAATCTCAACTCGTCCATCTTATTCCTAGCACTACGGCAATTAGCATAATAAACATTGAAAGACTCTCCTTTCTCTTTACCCTTCCTGCTCATTTCTATTTTTCTACTAAACCTATTACTGTCCTTATCACCCAAGGTCCCTGGCTTTTCAATATCTATCTCGTTCTTATTATTACTAGTTCCCCTAGAACTCGTAATATTACTACACTGGGACTTCACTGTTTTCCTGCCAAAACCCATACCACTAACTATTCCTAGTTTAAAGTCCTAACTGCTCCCTCCACTGCAGTTGCCAGTGCTCCCACCCCACACCTAGATAAGTGAACCCCATCCCTAGCATACATGTCATTTCTGCCATAGAAGAGGTCCCAGTTGTCAATGAATGTTACCGCATTTTCCTTACAGTATTTGTCCAGCCAGCAATTGACACCAATTGCCCTGGACAACCATTCATTTCCAACTCCCCTCCTTGGCAAAATACCACATATGAGAGGGTTCCCACCCTTACTTCTAATTATTTCTATTGCTGACCTATACCTGCTAATCAGGTCCTCACTCCTACGTCTGCCAACATCGTTGCCTCCAGCACTGAGACAGATAATAGGATTGCTCCCATTACCTCTCATGATGTCATCCAGACGGCTAACAATATCCTCCATCCCAGCCCCAGGAAAGCAAACTCTCTGTCTCCTACTCCTGTCCTTCAAGCAGAACGCCCTATCCATATACCTAACTTGGCTATCCCCAACAACAACAATATTCGTACCTTCCTTAATGTCTTTCGTCGTGACGTTCCCAGTAGTCGACTCACATTCGTCGGGTAGCACTGAGAATGTATTGGATGTTTCCACAACAGTTTCCACGGCAGTCTCTTTCTTCTTCATCGTTTCTACCTTTCCATTCGTCTTCTTGATCGTCAACTTCTTTCCCTGCTGTCCAGCCACTGACCAGTTTCCCTTCTTGACCTGAGGACTCAAAACAGGAGGACTACTCCGAATCTTTTTGTTTTCCTCGGTCAGTCGCCGAATTTCCATATTCGCCAACCTCAATTCTTCCTTAAGCTGTTGGTAAAGTTGCTCGATGGAGGGCATCTTGCTTCAATTCTAGAGAGCGCGCAAACAGGTCTTCACAGAGCCAAGTACACGTCAACACTGCGCAAAAGCCAACTCAATCAGGAGCTACTGCGCAGCACGTCCGCACGGCCCAATAGCGATGCGAACACTGAGGGGATGTTGACAACCAAGTGAAAGCCTTCACTGGACACATCCTTAATCTACAACAAGAACACATTCCTCACAGGCAATATGTAACGAAGCCTACAGATCAGCCTTGGTTTGGCTTTCGTTGTAGAGAGGCTGCTACTGCTAAGTACAAAGCATGGCAAAGGTATAAGAGACATCCTACCATCTATAACAGGAAGTTGCACAGGCAAGCCTGAAGGCAAATGGGTGACGTTCAAAAGTGGGCCATTGCTAAATGGGAGGTGGACACAAAAAGAAATCTAGCATCAGGTAGGGTAGGCTGCAAAACCTGGTGGTCCCTGGTCAAGGGCAGACAAGGTTATCTGCCTGATGAACTCATTCCACCTCTAAATCGACAGGATGGGACCACCTCTACTAGTAGTCAAGAGAAGGCGGACCTCTATGCCGAACACTTTGCTATCAAAATGCAAGTTCCTGATCCAGCAAGGGACCCTCCTGGGCTAGCTGCAAAAACTGTCAAAACTGCCAGTGGTGACAATAAGGCAGGAGGAGGTGCATTTCCTTCTTAAATCGCTTGACCAAGAAAAGGCTGTGGGCCAAGACAAGTTGAGCCCAAGATTGCTGAGAAGATGTGCAGACCAGCTAGCAGCACCTCTAACTCGCATCTTTCAGCACTGCCTAGTACAGTGTAAATGGCCCTCTCTGTGGAAAGAGGCAAATGTAGTCCCTGTTCACAAAAAGAAGAGCAAAGCAGAAATCAGCAACTACAGACCAGTGTCACTCCTTTCAATCACTGGTAAGATCCTTGAGACAATAATCTCAAGACAAATGACAGAGTTTTTTGGCTTCAGGAAAGGTTACTCTGCTGCTGATCTGTTGTTGAACCTCTCCATTAAGTGGCACCAGTCACTGGATGAATCCAAAGTCAGCTGTGTGATAGCACTGGGCATTGCTGGTGCTTTCGACCGGGTGTGGCACCAGGGTGTTTTAGCAAAACTTCAAGCACTGGGAATTGCAGGCTCAACGCTATGTCTCCTCAGTGATTACCTTCATGGTAGATCTCTAAGGGTAGTTCTCAATGGAACGGAATCAGCAAGACATCCTATTGGGGCAAGTGTTCCACAAGGAAGCGTGCTGGGACCATTGTTATGGAATGTCTACTTCAACGACCTTTTTCATCTCATCACAGAATCCCATGCATATGCAGACGACTGTACACTGACATTCACTTATCCAAGAGAAGAAATGCCAGCTGCTCTAAGCTACATCAATCACCAGCTAAGAGCTATATCAGCTTGGGGAAATAGATGGCAAGTAACATTTGCACCTGAGAAAACGCAAATGATGATGGTCTCTAGGCACCATAATGCTGTTGCTGGTGCAGTAGTAAGGATGAATGGGAAGGTGTTAGCACCTTGAAAACAAGTTGATATCCTTGGGGTGAAAGTTGACTCCAAACAAACCATGAAGAACCATGTTGTAAATCTTGCAAACATGGCAGCCAGGAAACTTACAGCACTTCGCCGTATCTCGCATCTGCTTAACAGTAGGGGTTGCAAGATTCTGTACGAGGCACAAGTACGCTCACACCTTGAGTATGCTCCACTTTCTTGGTTTGCCTGCCCCCCCCCCTCATCTGCGACTGCTTGACAGAGTGGAGAACAGAGCAAGACGTCTCATCTCTCGCCTGGACCCATCCTGGATAGATCTGTCATTTCCGCAGAGCCTTCAACACAGGAGGGATGTGGGTGGCCTTACTGTTATGTACAAGGCCAATATTGTCAAAGTACCACACTTGGATCCACTTCGAGGACAGCGTGAAACAAGCTTTTATGCCACAAGACGGGCAACTTCACTCCGGCTGTACCCTTCTCCAGAACATCACTCTATCTGAGATCATATATACCCAGGATGGCTCGAGTATGGAACACATTCGTACAGCATAATGATGTCAGCTAGATAAAGTCAGTTGATCAAATGAAAATGCTGGCCCACAGATGGCTCCAGCTTCATCCTGTTCCCTACTTGTATCTTTCATAACAATAAAAATGCTTTCAAATGAGCTGATGTAAGTAACAGCTCTTAGCTTGCCAATAAAGTTAGGAATCCTTAACCTATAAATAGATTGTCAATAAAGCTAGGAATCCTTAACCTAACCTTGTCAAACCCTGTGTAAAAGAAAAAAGAGAGAGAGAGAGAGAGAGAGAGAGAGAGAGAGAGAGAGAGAGAGAGAGAGAGGCAGGCAAATAGACCTGCGAGAAAGAGGGAGGAATAATAAAGCCAGAGTCTGCCACAAGACACATGGCACCATAAATCTCGCAGAACACTCCATACCCACAACCTCTCTCCTAGTTGCGAAAAATTTAGCCAAAAAATAGAGGTCCACGACTTGTGTTGTTCGTCTGATATTTCCTTAACTTTCTGTTTACACGCAGCGGGAATGTACGTATACGCATTATTGAGCGTGTGTTTTTGTAGACAGCGTATGTTAGTGTACACGTTCATACGTGTATGTGTGTGCGTTCATGCGAGTTTGTGTTCGTAATCATCAAATAGTCACAATGTCTCTTGGCCCAGTAGCTGAGTAGTAAAGCACTGGACTTGTTAATGTTTGGATCACTGTTCGAGTCTCCCGTCTACCTTACTGTTTATTCAGCCACAGCCGTTCATTCCGACTTTAATTGAGATGAAGAGGGGAGGAGTGAGGATAGATTTACCGGGAAAATCACTGTGGTTGTGGGAAAGGGTAGTTGGCTGCACAGAGTACCCACTTGTATAGAAGCTCTGTAGCTCAGTGGTAAAGTGCTGACCTGTTAATTTTATCTTTTTTTATTAACACATCGGCCGTTTCCCACCGAGGCAGAGTGGCCCGAAAAAAAGAGACACTTTCATTATCATTCACCTCATCACTGTCTTGCCAGAAGTGTGCTAACACTACTGTTAAAATGCTGCAATATATCTCGACTCCTCCTTCGGAGCACAAACACTGTACTTTCTACCTACAGGACTCATGTCCGACTGACCAATTTCCCTGTAAAGCTTCACATGTGTTACTTTGATGACATTCCAACAGCACGTCAAAGTCATAAAAACCATTTGCCTCCACTCGCACCTACCGAACACGCTCACCCACGCCTGCTGGAAATCCAAGCCTTGCAAACAAAACCTCCTTTAAACCCTCCCTCGAACCTTTCCTAGGACAACCCCTACCCTACCTTCCACTATAAATTTATACAACCTTCAGTTCATTCTATTTTATTCCATCCACTCTCATGTTTGAACCACCTTAACAACCCCTCTTCAACCCTCTGGATAATACTCTAAGTAACCATGTACCTCCTTCTAATCTCCAAGCTACGGATTCTCTGCATAATATTCGCACCACACATTGCCCTCAGATACGACATTTCCACTGCCTCGAGCCATCTCCTTGTCGCAACATTCATCACTGTATATGAGAGTTGTTACCACTATACTGTCATACATTCCCATCATGGATAACGATCTTTGTTTTCACAGGCTTCTCAGTGGACAAGTCACCTTTTTCAGATATTTGGAAGTGGACTTGTCAGCAGATAAGTCCACTTCCAAATATCTGAACACTTTCGCTTACTCGATAGTACCTCCATTCAATCTGATATCTAATCTTTCGTCTCATTTTTTTTATCCATATCTCCTTGCTTTCTCTTGTGTTCACTAGTAATTTCATTCTTTTACGTAACTTCCCAAATTCGTTCTCTAACCTCTGCGACTTCTCTTCACAGTCACCCTAAATTAGAGTGTCAGTGTCATCAGCAAACAGCAACTGTGACAATTTCCACTTTGTATTGGTTTCTTTATCTTTTAATTAATCCCACACTTCTTTCCTATACCCGGGCATTCACTTCCCTTACAAGTCCATCTATAAATGCATTGAACAACTATGGTGACATCACATCTCCCTGTCTAAGGCCTTCTTTTCCTGGGAAATAACCTCCCTCTCTCCTACATACCCTTTCTTGAGCCTCACTATCTTCTTAAAAGCTCTTAAATGCTTTCAGTAACCTACTACTTACTCCATATACTTGCAACATTTTCCACAATGCTTCCCTATCCACCCTATCTTATGCCTTTCTAAGATCCATAAATGCAACAAAAACCTTTTAACCCTTGTTTAAACACAATTCATTTATATGGTTCACTGTAGTAAACACTTGGTCTATACATCCCCTACCCTTCCTAAAGCTTCCTTGTCCATCTGGGTATTAGCGTGGGGTGTTACCAAGCACCATGGCTTGTTGTAGTGTTTTAGAATCTCAGCTTAAAGTGTTAAAGAAGGAGGTTCTACTTCTTCAGGAGGAAAATAGGAGGCTGAAGCTTCACCTAGATGTGTTTGTAAAGTAAAAGGACACAAGTGCAACTAATGTGACATTTATTGTAGCAACGTTTCGCTCTCCAGGAGCTTTATCAAGCCATTACAAACAATACATGGACACAGAGGGTATATAAAGGCTCAGAGTGAGGTGAATACTAGTGGTAGTAGTAGTAGTGGTAGTGACAAAAGCAATTAATTCGTACATGAGTAAAAGGATATAAAAGCTATTACTTGGGTAACATAAAAATAGGTTGGACAAATATAAACTGGAATGAGGCAGGTTGTTTCAGTGTTCACTCTCTGTGCTTTGTGTAGTATAACAGGAGAGACTATGTGATGGCAGGGTTTACTGTTTTAGGAGATGGTGAAGCTGCCGTTGTTTTGTTTAATTGTATTCGAAACAGCGATCAGTGCTGATTCAAGGCACTTGCGTGTGCGGAAATTAGTTTCTTTTATCACTAATTGGGCGTCTCTGAATTTCATAAGATGATTGGTGGAATTTCGGTGTTGTACACAGGCGTTGTTTAAGTTGTCGTTCCTACATGCGTATATGTGTTCATTGAGGCGGGTGTCGAGGTTTCTTGCTGTTTCACCTACGTAGATCTTGTCACAGCCTCCACAGGGTATAGTGTAAACTCCTGCATTGACTGGTTCGTGGTGCTTGGGTTTTGTCCTGGTTAGATCCTTTATTGAAGTGGTAGAAGCGATGGCGACTCTGGTGTTAGCTTGTGAAAGTACTTTTGAGACGTTTAGTGCAACCTGGCTGTTGGGAAGAATTATAACTTTGTTGGGAGCGGTGTTGATGCGTGGAGAATTGATGATCTGAAGAGCTCTTTTCTTGCAGTCTTTGATGAAAAAAGAAGGAAATTGTAACTCAGTGAATGTTTGGTGAATGTAAGTACATTCCTCGTCAAGAAACTCAGGACTACAAATTCGGTATGCTCTTAGGAAAAACCCGATGATGATGCCTCTTTTGGTCTTGGTATCTTGACTGGAATAGAAGTGTGTGAGATCATTTTTATTGGTGGGTTTCCGATAAACTTGAAATCTTAGGTTGTTGTCTACTTTGTGAATGAGGACGTCGAGGAAAGGTAGCTTGTCATTGGACTCTTCTTCTAGTGTAAACTGAATCGCTGGTTCAACTGCGTTGAGCCTTGCCTGAAGATCCCGTACATCAAAACGTTTTGGAGTTATTACGAGGACATCGTCCACGTAACGTAACCAAGTGACGCTTGAAGGGATGATGTTGGCGAAGTGTTCAGACTCTAGGTGTTCCATGTATAAGTTGGCTAGGACGGCACTTATTGGGGACCCCATTCCCATGCCGTAGGTTTGTTTGTAGAGCTTGTTATTGAAGGAAAAACAGTTGAAGTTAACACAGAGTTCAACCAAGTCAACAAAATCTCCGGGAGGTAAAGGAAGATTAAGGTCCTGGTTGACTTTACGTCGTAGAACCTCGATGGCTTTTTTGGTAGGTACTTTTGTGAAGAGGGAAGTCACATCCAAACTGCTTAGTTTCTTGTTACGGATGGAGAGGTTACGGATGCGGTTGAGAAGGTCGCCTGAGTGTTTAAGATGAGCGGGGCTGATGGTCCCCAGAAGGCAGGAAAGATGTTTGGCAAGAACTCCGGCTAGTTTGTGTGGAGCACTGCCTATTCCTGACGTGATTGGTCTGAGAGGAATATTGTGTTTATGGGTCTTGGGTAAACCATACATGTGTGCTGGTTTAGGGTTGCTTGGTAACAAGTACAGAAGTTTCTTCCCTTCTCTAGTGCGTTTGAGTATTTGTCTGCTTTTGTATAGAAAGTCTTTGGTGAGCGTCTCCCACTGTTGAGTGCTGATAGGTTCGTATGTAGATTGATCATTCAAAAGGTCCATCATTTTAGTGTTGTAGTCACTGGTGTTGAGTATGACGACTCCACCTCCTTTGTCGGCGGTGGTGACGATAATGTTGGGGTCGTTGGCGAGGTCCTTAAGGGCAGTGATGTATCTTCTAGGAAGATTAGAAGAAGAAGGTTCACATAAAGCTGCAGTGAGAAGGCCCTGTATATAACCCTTCTGGAAGTTGCTGTCACTGTGTCTATGGTTCCTGGTAACAAGATTGAGTTGATAGTTAGGTTTGCGTATGTTGGTGGTAAATTTGAGTCCCAGACTTAGTGCTTGTTTCTCGTAGTCGGTTAAGGTGCGTGACGATAAGTTGTTTATCAGGGATTCGCGTCCCATATCCTTCCACCGACTGTTAGTGCAGAGGTACTGAAGTTTGCGATTGAGTTTGATCTTCTGTTGGAGGTTAGCTGTGGTGACTGTGCTGAGAATATGCTCAGCAGTGTGTTGGTCGGCCCTCATATTCCTTGCAGTTTCAAAGGTTTCCTTAGCGATGTTAGAAAGTTCTTCGGCACATTCAGTTAAGTAAGCTTGGGTAGCTGGAGAGAAGGGGTGCTTGGAGTTGGAGAGTTGTGCAGGAGTAGACTTAGGGATCACCTTCTCTGCCAGGCAATCTTGTAGGAAGTTGTGTCTGTTGCGATAGCTGTGAGCACGAAGAAGGGTGTCCAAATAACGTCTGCATGAAATGTCCATTATGTTGCGGTGTCCGACAGATTGTAATAAAGTTGGTAGAATTACCGACAATATGTAAAGTAAAAGGACACAAGTGCAACTAATGTGACATTTATTGTAGCAACGTTAGATGTGTTTGGGAGTGAGTGTGAGATAGTTGGTGCTGGTAAGATTGAAATGCTTACCACCAGTGAGAGTGGCAGTCGCTTTAAATGGCAAGTAGTTCACAGTTCAGGAAGAAGGAAGATAAGGACGGTTAATAAAGAAAATGTGAAGGTAGGAAATCGATTCTCTGTTCTCCAAGACGAGTGTACTTCAGTGATTAGTGAGGTTAAAGGTACCTCTGACTCCCCTGCTAATCAAGGTAAGAATATTCTGATTGTGGGAGACTCTAAGGTAAGATATATGGACCGTGCTTTTTGTAACAGAGAGAGAAAAGTCAGACAGAGAGTGTACCTCCCAGGAGCTGGTGTTGGTGACATAGTCAGCAGGTTGGATAATATTATGTCAGGTAATGGGAACAAGCCCATTATCTGTCTTAGTGCTGGTGGAAATGACATTGGGAAGGGCAGGAGACAGGAACTACTGGATAAGTACAGGTCAGCCATAGAAGTAGTCAGGTCAAAGGGAGGGATCCCTATCATATGTAGCATTTGCCTAGAAAGGGAGTGGGCAATAAATGGATGTCTAGGGCAATTGGTATAAATTGCTGGCTAGACAGGTACTGCAAGGAACTTGCAATCCCATTCATTGATAACTGGGACAAATTCTATGGCAAACATGATATGTATGCAAGGGATGGGGTTCATCTCTCTGGGGATGGAGTGGTTGCATTAGCCAGTTCGATTGAGTGGGTAATTGATGACTTGTCTAGGACTTTAAACTGATAGATTAAAGAGGTATGGGTGTTTGTGGGAAAAATTCAGGCTGCAGTATTATTGATTATCAAATGGTATACAATACCGACAGGTTGGTAGATAAGACACATAGGCAACATTTAGGCAACTTTATTCCGAAACGTTTCGCCTACACAGTAGGCTTCTTCAGTCGAGTACAGAAAGTAGCCGGGAGCAGTAGAGATGTGAACACGATGTAATCAGTCCATCACTCTTGAAGTCGTAGATTTGAGGTTTTCAGTCCCTTAGCCTGGAGAAGTTCTGTTCCAAAGTCTTCACATCGTCTTCACATCTCTACTGCTCCCGCCTACTTTCTGTACTCGACTGCAGAAGCTTACTGTGTAGGCGAAACGTTTCGAAATAAAGTTGCCTAAATGTTGCCAATGTGTCTTATCTGCAGTATTATTGTTGGAAACAGCAGATATTCCCGGGATACCTCAGGTACATGTTTAAAAGGCAATATTCAAAATAAAGTTCCTAAAAAAGACAAAGCAACTGATCAACAAACAAAGATAGTAGAGGGCAACGAGTGACTAGCTCCCTTAAGGTTTACTATACAAATAGTAGGAGTCTAAGAAATAAGATAGATGAGCTAAGATTACTCGCAAGTGCAGGTAATATAGATATTATTGCTATAACTGAGACCTGGTTCAACTTGAAGGATAGAGAAATACCTTCTGAATGCAACATACAGGGTTATAAACTATTCCACACTGATAGGATCAACAGGAAGGGTGGTGGAGTGGCGATGTATGTCAGAGATAATTTAACTTGTTGTGTTAGACATGATATAAAAATAGAAACATCGGACACATAATCTGGCTACAGTTTCTCGAGGGGTATGAAAAATTAATTTTGGGAATGATATATAGACCCCAAATCTTGACAGGGAGTGCAGTAAGCTGCTATGGGACGAAATTCATAAGGCGTCTAGATATGAAAATGAGGGATTTTAACTTTAGACAAATTGACTGAAACAATTTGACAGGAAATCTTGAATCTAGTGACTTTCTTGATCTAGTTCAGGATTGCTTTTTAAAAAAGTTTGTGACAGAACCAACTAGAGGAAACAATCTGCTTGACTTGGTTTTTGCCAACAAAGAATCACTAATTAATAATCTTGAGGTTAATGGTGAGCTTGGGGAAAGTGATCACATATCAATTAGTTTCAATATATTATGGAATTACCCAGTAAACTCCAATCAAATCTCTGTCTCAGACTTTCGATTGGCTGATTTCCCGGAACTGAAAAATTACCTGGGTGTGCTAAATTGGGATGTTCTGATTATGGGTCAGGTAGCTGGTGTTGGTTGCCAAAATGATGTTTCTCAGAGCATAGTTCTAGCTGCTCAGTCAACTTTAGTTCCGAGTAGGAAAACTAGATCTAACAAAAATGATCCCAAATGGATGAACAATAGATTAAAACATCTCATAGGTCAAAAGAGAGGCATATATTGGTGTATCAAAAGAGGGGAAGGACAGTTAAGAAATCAATATATTCAATGAAAGAGAGAAATAAAAAAAGGAATAAGAAAAGCAAAAAGGGATTATGAAGCTAAGGTCGCAAGGGATTCGAAGACTAACCCAAAAAGGTTCTTTCAGGTATACAGAAGTAAGAAAAGAGACAAGATTGGCCCACTTAAGAGTAACTCAGGTCAGATCACTGACAGTGATAAGGATATGTGTGAAATTTTCAATTCTTACTTCTTCTCAGTCTTTACTCAGGAAGATACTAGCGAAATTCCAGAAATAATAAATTATGTAGAACAGGACGATAATAAACTATGCACGATTGCAGTAACTATTGACATGGTCCTCAGAAATTTGAGAAATTAAAACCTAACAAATCCCCAGGCCCTGATGAACTGTTTGCAAGGGTGTTAAAGGAATGTAAAGAGGAACTTTGCAATCCTTTGGCTAATCTTTTCAACATATCACTACAAACTGGCATAGTGCCTGATAAGTGGAAAATGGCAAATGTAATACCTATTTACAAGGCAGGTGACAGGTCCTTAGCTTCGAACTCTAGACCAATAAGCCTTACCTCCGTAGTGGGAAAATTTATGGAATTAATAATTGTCTAGGCAATTCGTAGCCTTCTTGATAGGCATAAATTGATAAATGAATCTCAACACGGTTTTACTAAGGGGCGTTCCTGTCTTACGAATTTACTACTTTTCTCGCTAAGGTGTTTGAGGAGGTAGATCAACCAAATCTTCCAATGGATCACTCAAAACAATATGAAGTTCAATAAAGAGAAAATTCAACTACTCATACATGAAAAACTTGAGGAAATTAAAACTGTATCAAGATATACCAAAAATTCTAACCATACAATTGAGCGAGAAAGTAATGTGAAGGACCTGGAAGTGATAATGTTAGATGATCTCGCCTTCAAAGATAGGATGGATAATGAGAACCTTCAAAACTGGGGACACCAAGCTCAACTCTCTTTTTCTCTCTAGGCTGGAATTCTGCTGTACACTAACTTCCCCCTTAAAGGTAGGCGAAATTGATGACCTGGAACGTGTACAAAGAGCTTTCACGCACACTTAAGTAGGATGAAGCACCTAAATTACTGGGAACGGTTGACGTTCCTTGATTTGCATTCCCTGGAACGCAGCAAAAAAGATACATGATCATATACACTTGGATAATCCTATAGGGATTAGTACCAAACTTGCACACGAAAATCACTCCCTATGAAAGTAAATGACTCGGCAGGAGACACAACATTCCCCAAGTGAAAAGCAGGGGTCAAAGACTGTTCAGCTGCCTCCCAGCATACATAAGAGGGATTACCAATAGACCCAGGGCTGTGTACCAGACCAGCCAGGGTGGTTCGTACGTCAGTTTGCGTGCGGCCAGAGCAGTAACAGCCTGGTTGATCAGACCCTGATCCACCACGAGATCTGCTGTCAGACCGAGCCGCGGGGGCGTTGACCACAAAAACCTTCTCCAGGTATTAATATAACTTCACTTTGTATACCTATCTGTTCAAAATAGTGTAGGTGAGTAATAGGGCACTAGTGACTGCAGACTTCACTCTATCTTTCTGAAAAACAATTCTTTTTTCCATCCGTCTTCACCGGTAGTTTTCAGCTATGCCTGTCTTCGTTACACAGTTCCATTGGAAAAAAACATGTCGTCTTTTTCAGTCTTTCTGCTTAACACTCGTTGGATAGAACTTGTTAGAACATGAGTGTAAAATTATCCTTTGTTTAGCTGTACTACGGAGGACCGACCAACAAATTTTAAGATCGGATATATAGTTTTCAAGAGGTGGAGAATTAAAGTAGCATTATGCCTCGTATATTTGACTGTAAGTTTTAATATACCTTACATCACATGACAGAAACCGCACACACGGTCACTTCCTTCACCAACGTTTATAAGAAATAAATTATGCTACACGCACATTTCTCCTTCATCTTTCCATTCAGTGTTTCCTCAAGAGTCTCAGTTTTAATCTTGAGTTATTGGCAATTATTACTCGAATATGTGTTAGTCACGTACATTGGAATAATTACTGTAATAGGTGATAATCAATGTTATTTACGATAATCTTTCCCTAAGATGTTCTCTCCTCGGGAACATATTTGCTCGCATTTATAAACCCCTTAAGTCCTCATTGCATCTCTTGTGTGATTTAAATGAAGCACCTTCTCAGTGTTTCAGAAGAAATTCACTGGTTTTATTAAAAAATAAAAAATATTGGAAAATTAATCAACACGAAGAAATATAAACAAATGGAAAATTAAAAGTTGACGCAAATTTTTATTACAGTTTATTCAAAGGTAAAATACACACCTTTGAAATATTACCTCTCTGAATTAAACACTGACAAAGTAAAATATGGACTGAAAGTGTCAATGTAAGGTTAGAGATTAATATCGGCACAGGGGTTCCTCCAGCACAGTCGTGGGTTTGAAGTATGGCTAAGTTCCACTGTAGTACCAGAGTAACTTAACGTACTATATCAACCAACAGATATGGAGGATAGCAGTGGAGTCCTGATACCTAAAATTAAGGTCTGAGATTTTAACTCCATTAGAAGAACAGGTATGAGCCTAATGAATATCGTATATCCACACAATATGTTCTGTAGTATAACACTGGCTCAGACCTGACTGAACTGTTAATGACACTGTTGACTCAGGTCTCGGAGATGAAAAAAGGTGATGACTCATGAGAGGAGAAGCACTGCTCAGAGAATATCGGTAATAAAAGTGAAGATGATTTCCAAAGTTACTAAAATTCAAGTGTAGTAGTTTGATTCGCATAGATATTCTTTTAGAAAAGTCTAAGCAATCCGTCAAAACCCTCTAGGTTCCCCTAGCCCTCTTAAATAAAACTCAGGCTGGGAAATAAAACATGCAGTTATTAGCATCATGACAAATGTTACACCCATTCATTGTACACAAGGATTTGACGTTTGACGTTAAAACACTAAGGTACCACAAAATCAAGACAGGTAACAGCTGCAAGTAAAATGTACACGAATAAAAATCAAGTAATAACACACATAGGAAGGCTTTCTCGTGACTGTCAGAGGGCAGGTATTCAAGGTACGAACACTGACTCGCAGCTCAATATTACACCTCCTAAGTTAGTCTGTAGTGTGAAGAACGGCTGCTAGACAGTGTTGAACTGAGCATTCCTCTACACGACTGATTCAACATTTTAACAACCTAAATCACTGTAACACCCACATGCACACAAAATTATATATATTTATGTGATGTTTTCCATCACTTTTGATTGCAAAAACTAATTTCTTGTTAATTATTTTAGCAACCCAAGATTATTTCCTCCTTTCTGAGCATTTATTCAAAATTAGCTGAATATTTAAATCTGTTCATTTTAGCATTGTTGGATTTTTAAACTTTAGATGACTCATATAACTAATTAAATAAGTTACACAAATAACCTATACATGGGAGAACGAAAATTATAACGGCATTGATATGTCATAATAATGGACATTGCTAAATACAGCATTTTTTTTAGCCAACACCATCTTCCTAGAGGAATTAAAACCTAGATATATTTACAATGCAAACTTACATATATATATATATATATATATATATATATAATATATAATATATAATATATATATAATATGGGCTAGTAACCCCTTCTCCTGTATACAATTACTAAAAAAGAGAAGAAGAAAAACTTTATAAAACTGGGTTGCTTAAATGTGCGTGGATGTAGTGCGGATGACAAGAAACAGATGATTGCTGATGTTATGAATGAAAAGAAGTTGGATGTCCTGGCCCTAAGCGAAACAAAGCTGAAGGGGGTAGGAGAGTTTCAGTGGGGGGAAATAAATGGGATTAAATCTGGAGTATCTGAGAGAGTTAGAGCAAAGGAAGGGGTAGCAGTAATGTTAAATGATCAGTTATGGAAGGAGAAAAGAGAATATGAATGTGTAAATTCAAGAATTATGTGGATTAAAGTAAAGGTTGGATGCGAGAAGTGGGTCATAATAAGCGTGTATGCACCTGGAGAAGAGAGGAATGCAGAGGAGAGAGAGAGATTTTGGGAGATGTTAAGTGAATGTATAGGAGCCTTTGAACCAAGTGAGAGAGTAATTGTGGTAGGGGACTTGAATGCTAAAGTAGGAGAAACTTTTAGAGAGGGTGTGGTAGGTAAGTTTGGGGTGCCAGGTGTAAATGATAATGGGAGCCCTTTGATTGAACTTTGTATAGAAAGGGGTTTAGTTATAGGTAATACATATTTTAAGAAAAAGAGGATAAATAAGTATACACGATATGATGTAGGGCGAAATGACAGTAGTTTGTTGGATTATGTATTGGTAGATAAAAGACTGTTGAGTAGACTTCAGGATGTACATGTTTATAGAGGGGCCACAGATATATCAGATCACTTTCTAGTTGTAGCTATACTGAGAGTAAAAGGTAGATGGGATACAAGGAGAATAGAAGCATCAGGGAAGAGAGAGGTGAAGGTTTATAAACTAAAAGAGGAGGCAGTTAGGGTAAGATATAAACAGCTATTGGAGGATAGATGGGCTAATGAGAGCATAGGCAATGGGGTCGAAGAGGTATGGGGTAGGTTTAAAAATGTAGTGTTAGAGTGTTCAGCAGAAGTTTGTGGTTACAGGAAAGTGGGTGCAGGAGGGAAGAGGAGCGATTGGTGGAATGATGATGTAAAGAGAGTAGTAAGGGAGAAAAAGTTAGCATATGAGAAGTTTTTACAAAGTAGAAGTGATGCAAGGAGGGAAGAGTATATGGAGAAAAAGAGAGAAGTTAAGAGAGTGGTGAAGCAATGTAAAAAGAGAGCAAATGAGAGAGTGGGTGAGATGTTATCAACAAATTTTGTTGAAAATAAGAAAAAGTTTTGGAGTGAGATTAACAAGTTAAGAAAGCCTAGAGAACAAATGGATTTGTCAGTTAAAAATAGGAGAGGAGAGTTATTAAATGGAGAGTTAGAGGTATTGGGAAGATGGAAGGAATATTTTGAGGAATTGTTAAATGTTGATGAAGATAGGGAAGCTGTGATTTCGTGTATAGGGCAAGGAGGAATAACATCTTGTAGGAGTGAGGAAGAGCCAGTTGTGAGTGTGGGGGAAGTTCGTGAGGCAGTAGGTAAAATGAAAGGGGGTAAGGCAGCCGGGATTGATGGGATAAAGATAGAAATGTTAAAAGCAGGTGGGGATATAGTTTTGGAGTGGTTGGTGCAATTATTTAATAAATGTATGGAAGAGGGTAAGGTACCTAGGGATTGGCAGAGAGCATGCATAGTTCCTTTGTATAAAGGCAAAGGGGATAAAAGAGAGTGCAAAAATTATAGGGGGATAAGTCTGTTGAGTGTACCTGGTAAAGTGTATGGTAGAGTTATAATTGAAAGAATTAAGAGTAAGACGGAGAATAGGATAGCAGATGAACAAGGAGGCTTTAGGAAAGGTAGGGGGTGTGTGGACCAGGTGTTTACAGTGAAACATATAAGTGAACAGTATTTAGATAAGGCTAAAGAGGTCTTTGTGGCATTTATGGATTTGGAAAAGGCGTATGACAGGGTGGATAGGGGGGCAATGTGGCAGATGTTGCAAGTGTATGGTGTAGGAGGTAGGTTACTGAAAGCAGTGAAGAGTTTTTACGAGGATAGTGAGGCTCAAGTTAGAGTATGTAGGAAAGAGGGAAATTTTTTCCCAGTAAAAGTAGGCCTTAGACAAGGATGTGTGATGTCACCGTGGTTGTTTAATATATTTATAGATGGGGTTGTAAGAGAAGTAAATGCGAGGGTTTTGGCAAGAGGCGTGGAGTTAAAAGATAAAGAATCACACACAAAGTGGGAGTTGTCACAGCTGCTCTTTGCTGATGACACTGTGCTCTTGGGAGATTCTGAAGAGAAGTTGCAGAGATTGGTGGATGAATTTGGTAGGGTGTGCAAAAGAAGAAAATTAAAGGTGAATACAGGAAAGAGTAAGGTTATGAGGATAACAAAAAGATTAGGTGATGAAAGATTGAATATCAGATTGGAGGGAGAGAGTATGGAGGAGGTGAACGTATTCAGATATTTGGGAGTGGACGTGTCAGCGGATGGGTCTATGAAAGATGAGGTGAATCATAGAATTGATGAGGGAAAAAGAGTGAGTGGTGCACTTAGGAGTCTGTGGAAACAAAGAACTTTGTCCTTGGAGGCAAAGAGGGGAATGTATGAGAGTATAGTTTTACCAACGCTCTTATATGGGTGTGAAGCGTGGGTGATGAATGTTGCAGCGAGGAGAAGGCTGGAGGCAGTGGAGATGTCATGTCTGAGGGCAGTGTGTGGTGTGAATATAATGCAGAGAATTCGTAGTTTGGAAGTTAGGAGGAGGTGCGGGATTACCAAAACTGTTGTCCAGAGGGCTGAGGAAGGGTTGTTGAGGTGGTTCGGACATGTAGAGAGAATGGAGCGAAACAGAATGACTTCAAGAGTGTATCAGTCTGTAGTGGAGGGAAGGCGGGGTAGGGGTCGGCCTAGGAAGGGTTGGAGGGAGGGGGTAGGGGAGGTTTTGTGTGCGAGGGGCTTGGACTTCCAGCAGGCGTGCGTGAGCGTGTTTGATAGGAGTGAATGGAGACAAATGGTTTTTAATACTTGACGTGCTGTTGGAGTGTGAGCAGGGTAACATTTATGAAGGGATTCAGGGAAACCGGCAGGCCGGACTTGAGTCCTGGAGATGGGAAGTACAGTGCCTGCACTCTGAAGGAGGGGTGTTAATGTTGCAGTTTAAAAACTGTAGTGTAAAGCACCCTTCTGGCAAGACAGTGATGGAGTGAATGATGGTGAAAGTTTTTCTTTTTCGGGCCACCCTGCCTTGGTGGGAATCGGCCGGTGTGATAATAAAAAAAAAAATAAAAAATAAATTTATTTATATATATATATATATATAAATATATATATATATATATATATATATATATATATATATATCTATATATATTTATTTATTTATTTATATAAGTAGTAGGTTGGCAGACAGCAACCACCCAGGGAGGTACTACCGTCCTGCCAAGTGAGTGTAAAACGAAAACCTCTAATTGTTTTACATGATGGCAGGATTGATGGTGTCTTTTGTCTGTCTCATAAATATGCAAGATTACAAGTACGTCTTGCTGCTCCTACTTACACTTAAATTACACTACACATACATGTACACGTTTATTTATACACACTCATCTGAATTTTCTTTGATTTTTTTCTTAATAGTTCTTGTTCTTATTACTTTTCTTTTATATCCATGGGGAAGTGGAATAATAATCTTTCCTCTGTAAGCCATACGTGTTGTAAAAGTCATGTAAAATGCCGGGAACAATGGGCTAGTAACCTCTTTTCCTGTAATAATTACTAAAAGGAATAAGAAGAAAATTGTCAAAGTGGGAAGTCTGAATGTGCGTGGATGTTCTGTGAATAAGAAAGAGATGATTGTGGATGTTATGAATGAGAAGAAACTGGATGTCCTGGCTTTAAGTGAAACAAAGCTGAAAGGGGTGGGAGAGTTTCAGTGGAGAGGAATAAATGGGATTAGGTCAGGGGTTTCAAATAGAGTCAGAGCTAAAGAAGGAGAAGCAATAATGTTGAAGGATAAGTTATGGCAGAAAAAGAGGGACGATAAATGTATTATTTCAAGGATTATGTGGAGTAAAATAAAGGTGGGATATGAAAAGTGGGTGATAGTAAGCGTATATGCACCTGGAGAAGAGAGAGGAGTAGAGGAGAGAGAGAGATTTTGGGAAATATTGAGTGAATGCGTGGGGAGTTTTGAACCAAGTGTGAGAGTACTTGTGGTTGGGGATTTCAATGCTAGTGGGTAAAAATGTTGTGGAGGGAGTAGTAGGTAAATTTGGGGTGCCAAGGGTAAATGAAAATGGGGAGCCTTTAATTGAGCTATGTGTCGAAAGAGGTTTAATAATATGAAAAAGAGGATAAATGTATATACAAGGTATGATTAACCATGTAATGAAAGTAGTTCGTTAGATTATGTATTGGCAGATAAAAGGTTGACGGGTAGGCTCCTGGATGTACACGTTTATAGAGGGGCAACTGATGCATTCGATCGTTATTAAGTTGTAGCTACAGTTAGAGTAAGAGGTAGATGGGACAAGAGGAAAATGGCAACAACAAGTAAGAAGAAGTTGAAAGTGTATAAACTAAGCGAGGAGGAAGTTTGGGTGAGATGTAAGCAACTATTGGCAGAAAGGTGGGCTGGTGCAAGGATGAGTAGTGGGGATTTGAAGGGGGCTGGAATAGTTTTAAAAATGCAGTATTAGAATGTGGGACAGAAGTTTGTGGTTATAGGAGGGCGGGTGCAGGAGGAAAGAGAAGTGATTGGTGGAATGATGAAGCAAAGGGTGTGATAAAAGAGAAAAAGCTAGCTTATGAGAGGGTTTTACAAAGCAGAAGTGTTATAAGAAGAGTAGAGTATATGGAAAGTAAAAGAGAGGTGAAGAGAGTGGAAAGAGAGTGCAAAAGGAGAGCAGATGATAGAGTGGGAGAGGCACTGTCAAGAAATTTTAATGAAAATAAGAACAAAATTTGGAGTTAAACAAGTTAAGAAAGCCTAGGGAAGGAATGGATTTTTCAGTTAAAAACAGAGTAGGGGAGTTAGTAGATGGGGGAGATGGATTTATTGGGTAGATGGCAAGAATATTTTGAGGAACTTTTAAATGTCGACGAAGAAAGGGAGGTGGTAATTTCATGCACTGGCCATGGATGTATACCATCTTTTAGGAGTGAAGAAGAGCAGGATGTGAGTGTGGGATCTTGACAGAAATGTTAAAAGCAGAGGGGGATATAGTGTTGGAGTGGTTGGTATTTTTGTTTAATAAATGTATGAAAGAGGGGAAGGTACCTATGGATTGGCGGAGAACATGTATAGTCCATTTATATATAGGGAAGGGGGACAAAAGAGATTGTAAAAATTATAGAGGAATAGGTTTACTGAGCATACCAGAAAAAGTGTATGGTAGGGTTATTATTGAAAGAATTAGAGGTAATGCAGAATGTAGGATTGCGGATGAGCAAGGAAGTTTTAGAGTGGGTAGGGGATGTGTAGATCAAGTGTTTACATTGAAGCATATATGTGAACAGTATTTAGATAAAGGTAGGGAAGTTTTTATTGCTTTTATGGATTTAGAGTGGATAGGGGAGCAATGTGGCAGATGTTGCAAGTATATGGAATAGGTAGTAAGTTACTAAATACTGTAAAGAGTTTTTACGAGGATAGTGAGGCTCAGGTTAGGGCGTGTAGAGGAGAGGGAGACTACTTCCCGGTAAAAATAGGTCTTAGAGAGGGATGTGTAATGTCACCATGGTTGTTTAATATATTTATAGATGGGGTTGTGAAATAAGTAAATGCTAGGGTGTTGGGGAAAGGGGTGGGATTATATTTCGGGGGATCAAATGAAAAATGGGAATTGACACAGTTACTTTTTGCTGATGATACTGTGCTTATGGGAGATTCTAAAGAAAAATTGCAAAGGTTAGTGGACGAGTTTGGGAGTGTGTGTAAAGGGAGAAAGTTGAAAGTGAACGTAGAAAAGAGTAAGGTGATGAAGGTATCAAATTATTTAGATAAAGAAAAATTGGATATCAAATTGAAGCTTGGGCTGCAAATGCTGCAGCGAGGAGGCGGTTGGAGGCAGTGGAGATATCCTGTCTAAGGGCAATGTGTGGTGTAAATATTATGCAGAAAATTCAAAGTGTGGAAATTAGGAGAAGGTGTGGAATTAATAAAAGTATTATTCAGAGGGCTGAAGATGGGTTGTTGAGGTGATTTGGTCATTCAAAGAGAATGGATCATAGTAGAATGACATGGAGAGCATATAAATCTGTAGGGGAAGGAAGGCGGGGTAGGGGTTGTCCTCGAAAAGGTTGGAGGGAGGGGGAAAAGGAGGTTTTATGGGCGAGGGGCTGTGTTAGATAGGAGTGAATGGAAACGAATGGTATTTGGGACGTGACGAGCTGTTGAGTGTGAGCAGGGTAATATTTAGTGAAGGGATTCTGGGAAACCGGTTATTTTTATATAGCCGGAATTGAGTCCTGGAAATGGAAAGTACAATGCCTGCACTTTAAAGGAGGGGTTTGGGATATTGGCAGTTTTGAGGGATATGTTGTGTATCTTTATACGTATGTATTTCTAAACTGTTGTGTTCTGAGCACCTCTGCAAAAACAGTGATTATGTGTCAGTGAAGTGAAAGTGCTGAATGATGATGAAAGTATTTTCTTTTAGGGGATTTTCTTCCTTTTTGGGTCACCCTTCCTCGGTGGGAGACGGCCGATTTGTTATATATATATATATATATATATATATATATATATATATATATATATATATATATATATATATATATATATATATATATATATATATATATATATATATATATATATATATATATATATATATATATATATACATTTATATATATATATATTTATATATAAACTTTGCATTGTATATAAAGCTAATGATTGCTTATGCTAGACAATATTGTTTTCCTGGACCTAACTCACGTAATTCCCTTTTAGTCATTAACATCTATTATTTTTCTTCTTTTAAATTTACCTTAATGTAATTCAAATATTTTCCCAAGTCTTCATATTTCTTTGTTTTGTTTATACGATTTAACTTCTTTGTATATAAAAACTTCCAGGTAATATATATTGTCTCTTCCGTATCTCAACCTTCTTCAACTAGTATAGCTGCTTCCTTGCATATTTTTTTTTTATTTATTCATTTTATATGGTTTTCATATCACTATCTCTTTTTATTACTCGATATTTGTCTTTTCATTTTTATACCAAGATATTCCAAGTGCTGCATATACAAATCTGTGTATTTATAACTAGTTTATATACTATTCCTTGCTTGCTGTGTGAAGTTATTTACTGTGTTGCAAAAACCTACATTTTGTAATTTATACACAGCTTCTTGCATTTTTTATTCATTTGTTCATTATTGCTTATTATTGTTTGCATAACTCTACATTTTGTAATTAGCTTACATAATGTTCTTTGTAATTGATGCCCGATTATTTATTGTTGAATAACCTATTTTTTATTAACTTTTATATTTTTCTTTACTCTTTTTTTTATATGAAAAAGTCTGCGTTTTGCATATTATGCCAAGTTATTCGTTTCTGTTGTTTTTCTCGATCACTATTTTTTTTAAATGTTGCTCAACATTTAGTAACTTGGTTATATTCTGTTGTTTCATGTTTTTACCAAGTGCACAACTAATTGTGACTAGTATTAACACTAGTATGTATTTTATATACTGTTCGTAGACTTGCTTCTAGTTTGTTGCCTTGTTATTATTATTATTATTAAAGATTAGCCGGTATTCTCCCGGCCAGGGCCTTGTCCAAGTGCTGGCCCGGCCTTGGCTCCCTCTTTAGGGAGTGTCTGAGACCTAAGTCTCTTATGGGAGGAGGCACAAGTACCTCCTCATCTTTGGGACCAACTGTCCCCAGGCCTAGCCACAAGCTAGGCCTCTCTGGTCTGCCATCCCCGCCCCAAGGGGGGAAATGGGAATAACAGTCTTATGAGCTAAAAGCTCGGACTCAGGCACCTACCCTACCCTAGAAGGGTTAGGCATGGTACCGTTGACGTGTTGCCTTGTATTGATCAAGGTAAATACGTATTTCACTATATTTTTTAATTGCTTTCATATATTGTTCTTCCTTATTTTACCGAACAATTCACGTCTTCGTTATTAGAAATCTACATTTTATCTCTAATTTATATGATATATTTTTGTCTTTATAACATACCACATGATTAACTATACTTTTCATTAGATTCTTTGTATTTAATATTTTGTTTTCATAATATAATAGTTTTTGGTACACATTGCATTTTTCAATCTAATTTTTCATATAATTATTTTGGATTTTATTAAAGTTACTTTCGTTATTTACTAAAGGTATTGATCATGTTGCTAATATAGGTCCGGATGTCTACATAATCCTCTTATAGCTAACCAAGTCTGAATAAACTGCATAACTAAGTAAGCACAAATAATATTTAATAACAAAAACGACCCACTTCTAAGCAACAATACCACGTATCTTAGAAAATACTACGATCATTTTACAGCACTCATTGAGTCACTATATGCTAAATTAATTTTCACTGTTGTCAAAGAAACCAGGCTAATGAGTGTCACAATAGATATCTGTAACAAAATTGGATGAACAGCCATCCATAGCTGCACAACCGGTCAAAAGGAAGGTGAAAATACAATTTACTATTCCAGTGAGATGCAACTCATAAATTCAGCATGAACCATAGATGAATACGAGGAATGCGTATTTACTCAATTTGCAGTTAAAAAAATTGTGTCTCATTTATTGTCTACTGAACTACACACACCAACATCGTCACCACTGGAGACAGCCTTTACGACATAATCACAAATGATATGCTAAACAAGTCTTGCTTAATAATTGCTGGTGACTTAATTTTTTATTTCATTCAAGAGGATCATCAAATAGCTCACTTCTTTAACAATATTTACAGTCGTCTACTACTGCCAATAATAACGAAACCCACAATGAGACACATGTTTCTTCCCTTGACCATATTTGCAGCAACATAATAGCTCCTACAAAAGCTAGCATAGTCACTGACAATACATCTCACAACCCAACCCTCCTAGTAGGAATATAAAAATTACCTATTGACACATAATATTTACTTCAAGTTCCACGATGATCTCATCATAAATAATTTTATTATTTCAATAATCACCATTGCACAATACACACTGACTGGCTGAGAATTCAACAACAATAATAAGATTGTTAGGTAAGACACATATGCAACAGTTAGGTATCTTTATTTCGAAACGTTCCGCCTACACAGTAGGCTTCTTCAGTCAAGTACAAAAAAGTTGATAGAAGCAGAAGAGACTTGAAGACGATGTAATCAGTCCATCACCCTTGAAGTTTTGAGGTGGTCAGTCCCTCAGTATTTTAAAACAATAATAATGATATTCGCTCAAGTGTCCAAGTTTTTCTTCAGGAAGTTCAATGCCTATTGGTCTTAAAAGCCAAACAGGTCACAACCAAAAGACTGTTTAAATAGCCCATGGCTAATTAACAGCATTCTTAAATATATTGACAATAAAAGTACCTATGAAAAACAAAAAGGAATTGGCTTAATTATCAAAAAGCAAGCAACACTTACAATGCTTCTATAGAAAAATGAACAGTTATGCTATCTGGTTCAAAGAACACGAACTAACAAATACTTACAAATTCTAAGCTCTCACAAAATTGTCTAAACATTTCGTCAGTGCTATGGGCTTTGTTTAGTCTTGAAAGAGACTGCTGTGTTGGCGAAGAGATGTCAATAAAAGTTCGTCGTATATTTACGTGTCTACTTCCTATAGTCTCGGTATCTCATACCAATACATCGTACATCAAACTATATGCAAGAAGGTACGATAAAATAGAAGAAATATTTAAGACAGAATTATCGCATTCACAAGCTAATAAATGCTAGTAATAAAAAAATTATCAATAAAGTCTGATTCAAATTACGGAATAAATAAGTTTATGAAAATACGAGATTTGAGGAAAATTTATAAAAAAAAAAAAATAGTCAATATTTTCAAGGTGAGAAATATATGATACTGGTTCCTATACCTTTACACTGATGTGTAGTAGAGTCTGTAAATGTTGCTGAAAACTTGAACTCTGAGGCAATGGAAATAACGTATGCGGATCGATACCATGCCTAACCCTTCTAGGGTAGGGTAGGTGCCTGAGCCCGAGCCTTTAGCTCATAAGACTGTCATTCCCATTAGCCCCCTTGGGGCGGGGATGGCAGACCAGAGAGGCCTAGCTTGTGGCTAGGCCTGGGGACAGTTGGTCCCAAAGATGAGGAGGTGCTTGTACCTCCTCTCATGGGAGACTTAGGTCTCAGACACTCCCTAAAGAGGGAGCCAAGGCCGGGCCACCACTTGGAAAAGGCCCGGGCCGGGAGAATACCGGCTAATATTTAATAATAATAATAATAATAATAATAATAACGTATGCGGGAATACATGGAAAAGACAGATCGAAGAGGATTTGTAAATTCTCACGAAGGTTTTCTGCTCTGAACTTCCTACTTATAACTAAATTAACTGCTACTATGAAATACCTTATATTACGTTTGTGTATGAAACAATGTGTGGAGTGAGCTTTATGCTGAGAAAAAGAAATGAATAAATTAATAGATGAGAGGGTGGTAAGTAAACTAATAAAGATTAGTCATTCAGAAATGATTGAAGAAGATAAAGGATTAAGAGAGGGAGAGAAAATCACTTTGAACAAAGAACAATTTACACCATTACAGCAAAACTGCATCTTTTTACAGATTTAATTATAGGAGCAACGGTGCCTTGCTTGTAGGCACTCTACGATGAACGTAGTGGTGGCTTGCTTGTAGGAACTCCACGATGAACGTAGTGGTGGCTTGCTTGTAGGCACTCCACGATGAACGTAGTGGTGACTTGCTTGTAGGTATTCCACGAGGAACGTAGTGGTGGCTTGCTTGTAGGTATTCCACGATGAACGTAGTGGTGGCTTGCTTGTAGGCACTCCACGATGAACGTAGTGGTGACTTGCTTGTAGGTATTCCACGATGAACGTAGTGGTGACTTGCTTGTAGGTATTCCACGATGAACGTAGTGGTGGCTTGCTTGTAGGCACTCCACGATGAACGTAGTGGTGACTTGCTTGTAGGTATTCCACGATGAACGTAGTGGTGGCTTGCTTGTAGGCACTCCACGATGAACGTAGTGGTGGCTTGCTTGTAGGCACTCGACGATGAACGTGGAGGTGGCTTGCATGTAGGCACTCCACAATTAACGTAGTGGTGGGATGGTTGTAGGCACTCTGCGATGAACGTAGTGGTGGCTTCCTTCTAGGCACTCGACGATGAACGTAGTGGTGGCTTGTTTGTAGGCACTCCACGATGAACGTAGTGGTGGCTTCCTTGTAGGTACTCAACGATAAACGTAGTGATGCTTTCCTTGTAGGCACTCCACCATGAACGTAGTGCTAACTTCCTTGTAGGCACTCCACGATGAACGTAGTGGTGGCTTGCATGAAGGCAATCAATGATGGACGTAGTGGTGGCTTGCTTGTAGGCACTCCTCGATTGACGTAGTGGTGGCTTGCATGTAGGCACTCCACGGTGAACGTAGTCGTGTCTTGCTTCTGCGCACTCCACGATGATCGTAGTGGTGGCTTGCATGTAGGCACTCGACGATGAACGTAGTGGTGGCTTTCTTGTAGGCACTCCACGATGAACGTAGTGGTGGCTTGCTTGTAGGCACTCCACGATGAACGTAGTGGTGGCTTGCTTGTAGGCACTCCACGATGAACGTAATGGTTGCTTGCTTGTAGGCACTCCACGATGAACGTAGTGGTTGCTTGCTTGTAGGCACTCCACGATGAACGTAGTGGTTGCTTGCTTGTAGGTGCTCCACGATGAACGTAGTGGTGGCTTGCTTGTAGGTACTCCTCAATGAACGTAGTGGTTGCTTGCTTGTAGGTACTCCACGATGAACGTAGTGGTGGCTTCTTTGTAGGCACTCCACGATGAACGTAGTGGTGGCTTGTATGTATGCACTCCACGATGAACGAAGTGTTGGCTTGCTTGTAGGCACTCCACGATGAACGTAGTGGTTGCTTGCTTGTAGGCACTCCACGATGAACGTAGTGGTGGCTTGCATGTAGGCACTCCACGATGAACGAAGTGGTGGCTTGCTTGCAGGTACTCCACGATGAACGTAGTGGTGGCTTGCTTGTAGGTACTCCACGATGAACGTAGTGGTTGCTTGCTTGTAGGTACTCCACGATGAACGTATTGGTTGCTTGCTTGTAGGCACTCCACGATGAACGTAGTGGTTGCTTGCTTGTAGGTGCTCCACGATGAACGTAGTGGTGGCTTGCTTGTAGGTACTCCTCGATGAACGTAGTGGTTGCTTGCTTGTAGGTACTCCACGATGAACGTAGTGGTGGCTTCTTTGTAGGCACTCCACGATGAACGTAGTGGTGGCTTGTATGTAGGCACTCCACGATGAACGAAGTGTTGGCTTGCTTGTAGGCACTCCACGATGAACGTAGTGGTTGCTTGCTTGTAGGCACTCCACGATGAACGTAGTGGTGGCTTGCAAGTAGGCACTCCACGATGAACGTAGTGGTGACTTGCTTGTAAGTACTCCACGATGAACGAAGTGGTTGCTTGCTTGTAGGTACTCCTCGATGAACGTAGTGGTTGCTTGCTTGTAGGTACTCCTCGATGAACGTAGTGGTTGCTTGCTTGTAGGTACTCCTCGATGAACGTAGTGGTTGCTTGCTTGTAGATACTCCACGATGAACGTAGTGGTGGCTGGTGGCTTGCACGTAGGCACTCCACGATGAACGTAGTGCTAGCTTCCTTGTAGGCAATCCACGATGAACGTAGTGGTGGCTTGCATGTAGGCAATCCACGATGAACGTAGTGGTGGCTTGCTTGTAGGCACTCCTCGATTGACGTAGTGGTGGCTTGCTTGTAGGCACTCCAAGATGAACGTAGTGGTGGTTTGCATGCAGGCACTCCACGGTGAACGTAGTCGTGTCTTGCTTCTGCGCACTCCACGATGAACGTGGAGGTGGCTTGCATGTAGGCACTCCAAAATTAACGTAGTGGTGGGATGGTTGTAGGCACTCTGCGATGAACGTAGTGGTGGCTTCCTTCTAGGCACCCGACGATGAACGTAGTGGTGGCTTGTTTGTAGGCACTCCACGATGAACGTAGTGGTGGCTTGCATGTAGGCACTCCACGATGAACGGAGTGGAGGCTTGCATGTAGGCACTCCACGATGAACGTAGTGGTGGCTTCCTTGTAGGCACTCCACGATGAACGTAGTGGTGGCTTTCTTGTAAGAAATCCACGATGATCGTAGTGGTGGCTTGTATGTAGGAACTCCACAATGAACGTAGTGGTGGCTTGGTTGTAGGTGCTCGACGATGAACGTAGTGGTGGCTTGCTTGTAGGCGCTCGACGATGAACGCAGTGTTGGCTTGCTTGTAGGCACTGCACGATGAACGTAGTGGTGGCTTGCATATAGGCACTCCACGATTAACATAGTGATATCTTTCCCTATGCGTTCCAACGAGTACAAGTCAAGTGCTTCCAAGCGTTGCCAGTAGTTAAGGTGCTTGACAGAACTTATACGTGCAGTAAAGGATCTCTGTACACTCTCTAGATCTGCAATTTCACCTGCTTTGAATGGAGATGTTAATGTACAGCAGTATTCCAGCCTAGAGAGAACAAGTGATTTGAAAAGGATCATCATTGGCTTGGCATCTCTCGTTTTGAAAGTTCTCATTATCCATCCTATCATTTTCTTTGCACGTACTATCGTGGCACTGTTGTGATCCTTGAAAGTGAGATCCTCAGACATTACTACTCCCAGGTCCCTTACATTATTTTTCCGCTCTATTGTATGGGCAGAGTCTGTAGTATACTTTGTTCTAGTTATTATCTTCTCCAGTTTTCCATAACGGAGTAGTTGGAATTTGTCCTCATTGAACATCACATTGTTTACAGTTGCCCACTGGAAAACTTTGTTTATATCTTCTTGGATGCTAACCGCGTCCTCAGCAGATGACAGCCTCATGCAGATCCTAGTATCATCCACAAAGGATGATACGGTGCTGTGATGTATATCTCTGTCTATGTCTGATATGAGGATAAGGAACAAGATGGGGGCGAGTACTTTGCCTTGTGGAACAGAGCTCTTCACTATGGCAGCCTCCGATTTAACTCTGTTGACCACTACTCTTTGTGTTCGATTTGTTAGGAAGTTGAAGATCCATCTCCCCACTTTCCTAGTTATTCCTTTAGCACGTATTTTATGGGCTATTACACCATGATCGCATTTGTCAAATGCTTTTGCAAAGTCTGTGTATATTACATCTGCATTCTGATTTTCTTCCAGTGCATCCAAGGCCATATCATAGTGAACCAGTAGTTGTGAGAGGCAGGAGCGACCTGCCCTGAACCCATGTTGCCCTGGATTGTGCAGATTTTGGGAATCCAGGTGATTTGCAATCCTGCTTCTTAGCACTCTTTCAAAGATTTTTATGATGTGGGACGTCAGAGCTATTGGTTTATAGTTCTTAGCTAATGCTTTGCTGCCACTTTTATGGAGTGGGGCTATATCCGTTGTTTTAAGTGACTGGAATTTCACCCATGTTCAAGCTCCTTCTCCATAGTGTGCTTAGGGCACGCGAGAGGGGTTTCTTGCAGTTCTTAATGAAAACAGAGTTCCACGAGTCTGGGCCCGTGGCTGAGTGCATGGGCATGTTGTCAATGGCTTTTTCGAAATCTGTCGGAGTTAGGGTAATGTCGGAAATCTGGCATACATTTATGGAGTTTTGAGGCACATTCATGAAGAAATCATTTGGGTCATCGATCCTCAGACAAATTAGTGGTTCACTAAACACAGAGTCGTACTGGGATTTCAATATTTCACTCATTTTCTTGTTGTCATCTGTGTAAGTCCCATCCTGTCTGAGTAAGGGCCCGATACTAGATGTGGTATTAGCCTTGTTTTTGGCATATGAAAAGAAATATTTTGAATTTCTTTCAATTTCACTAATAGCTTTAAGCTCCTCCTGTCTCTCCTGGTTCCTGTAAGAGTCATTTAACTGAAGTTCGATAGTTTCCACTTCCCTGGTCAGTGCCTTCTTTCGTATATCAGATAGTCTACCACTCCTGAGGAGCTCAGTGACTCTTCGTCGTCTTCTGTAGAGGGAGCGTCTTTCTCTCTCCAGTTTACTCCTGCTCTTCTTCTTTCTTAGGGGAATATGCCTAGAACATGCTTCGGCTGCCAGGAAGTTGATCCTTTCAAGGCACTGGTTTGGATCCATGTCATTTAAGACATCTTCACAACATGTTTTGTTTAGGACATGGTTTACCTGGTCCCAGTTGATGTTCTTGTTGTTGAAGTTGTATTTTGTGAAGACACCTTCACAGGTACATGCATTCTGCTGATCTGGACCCCTATGCATGTACGTCTGGACTTCGATTAGGGTGTGATCGGAATTTGTTGTTTTTGATATTCTTATGTCTCTTATCAGGTCCTTATTATTTGTGAAGATAAGGTCAAGTGTGTTTTCTAGTCTTGTTGGCTCCACTATCTGCTGGCTTAAGGTGTGTTTTTTGCAGAGACTTAGTAGCTCATGTGTGTGTGACCTTTCATTTGCGCTACCTCCGGGGATTGTTTCAGCTGTAACATTATTTGCTACATTCTTCCTTTTTGTATGCCTTAGGTTGAAATCACCAAGCAGTAAGATGTTTGGGGATGGAGCTGGAAGGTTTTCCAAACAGTAATCGATTTTCAGTAGCTGTTCCTTGAACTGTTGTGAGGTTGCATCTGGTGGCTTATATACAACCACAATGACCAGGTTTTGGTTCTCGATCTTTATTGATAGAACTTCAACTACCTCATTTGTGATGTTCAGCAACTCCGTGCAGATGAGGGACTCTTTGACATACAGGCCAACCCCCCCCCCCTTGTTGCCTGTTCTTTCTGTCGCATCTAAAAAGGTTGTAACCACTTATCCATATTTCACTGTCAAAGTGATCTTTTGTGTGAGTCTCTGTGAAGGCTGCAAACATTGCATTAGACTCCTCTTGAAGTCCACTGATAAAAGGCATTTTGTTGTTGGTGGATGGCTTAAGGCCCTGTATATTAGCAAATATGAACGAGGTTGTATTCTGTGTTTGTTGGGGGGATTTTGTTATTGGCATCAGTAGTTGTAATTCTGGAGGGCCATGGGTGGCCACTGGCTGCGCCTCCAGTCCAACAAAGCTCCAAGGTGGTGGACTATTTTTGTTATTTCCTTCCATTTTCTTTTTCCGTTTCCTGCCACTAAAAAATCACCTGGAGTTGGGTTGTCGTAGCTGCTATTGTTTGTCTTGTGGGGTCTGTGCCTCCTGGTCCCTTTTAGATGGTATGCAGGGCAGTCGATGTGGTAACACTGCTTCTGGAGGACCGAGGAGTGACACATTTTTGGGTGAAAGAAAGTACAGGAAGAAGAACGACACACTCCTTTAGACAGGAGATCGCTACATTTTTTGGGATGCTCAAAGTTGCATGTCCCATTTTTTTCCTGATATTCCATGCTTACAGATGCCCCAAGCATAATATTTGCACAAATTCACCTTTGGTTGAGAATTGTTGGGAGGTGTGTTGTCAATTTCTGCAGGTTCTGGGACTGCACTATAATCCTCAGCATCCAAGCCATGGCCACCACGTCCTGGATTCCATCTACTTTCCCCAGCAGAAGAGGAGACTCCTCTCCAACATCTGTACTGTGGGCCACAGTCTTGTGCAATGATGGTTGTATATTTACGGTTTTAGTGGTGGTTATTGTAGGGTCCCTAGTAGAGTCTGGGCTGGCAGTAAGGCTGGCGGCTGGGTATGAGTCAGCAATGGGGCTGGGGGCTGAGCCTGGGCCAGCGGCTGGGCCTGGGCCAGCACCAGCACTGTGGGTATTAGTGCTATGACTGGGGGATGGGTCTGGCTTAGCACTATGTGGGTGACTAGAAAGTTTTGAGTCATCTGTTGTGGTATGGGCATTCTGCATTTTTTGATACACTATCTCTTGCTCCCATGTTTTATATATTTTTGGTAGATTATCCAAGAGGTAATCCTTGTTTTCTTGATTATTTTTATCATTTATTACTCTCCTTAGTACCTTTCTGATACATGCCCAAAGTTCCACATCTTTATTGCACAACCAGAATCACCTTGCTAGTTCCAGGTCATTTTTTGAGGCTGTATTTAGTCTAGTACAAGAGATATGGTGTTTGGAAGAGCATAGATTGCATGTGATTCTGGATTCCCTTCCAAGGATTTTTTTACATGTCCCACAGACATGCTGTGCTGACATCCTGTCTGTATCCTACTACACTCTGTATGCCACGGAAGAAAACTGATTTCCACTTTACCTTTCTCTTGCTGGTACCAGTAATATGCAAGATGTATTTATACGAACCAAGTTTGCAGTATGTGAGTGGTGGCATAGGGTGGGTGGTGGGTGTAGGGTGGGTGGTGGGTGTAGGGTGGGTGGTGGGTGTAGGGTGGGTGGTGGGTGTAGGGTGGGTGGTGGTGTAGGGTGGGTGGTGGATGTAGGGTGGGTGGTGGATGTAGGGTGGGTGGTGGGTGTAGGGTGGGTGGTGGGGGTAGGGTGGGTGGTGGGTATAGGGTGGGTGTGAGCCGGGCAGTACTTACCCACACTGCCACACTTCACTGTTATTTTTATTGTTATTATTATTTTTATTATTATTATTATTTAATTTCCTTTTATGTAGTGCTGTACACTGTTTACCTCAAGGATATACACTGTATTCTTTCAAAATACACTTTTTACTGTGCTATACTGGGATCATTGTTTTATTATTTACACAGCAGCTAGGCCTACGCTAACTTTCCCCTACACTTCTATGGAAAAGTTTATTTCCTGTTTAGTAGAGGTAACGGTTGTATGATCAATTTATGTATGCTGTGATTCTCTGCACCTCAATGCTACCACCACTCGTTTTGTCTCTTATGACTATAGTAATTACTTATCCGTTATTAACACTTCACTGGACCTCTGGCAATAGTTCGCTAGTGCCAGTCGCTTGTAAGACATTCCCCTATCTACACTATATATTGTGCACTATACTGGGAGATAATTAAGATTACTCTTATCTACAATTTAGTTCACTATGCCACTGCACATATATAGCCTTGCCACTCACTATATTACTTATAGATAGATCAATATTTGTTTATTTCCACTTGTGTCGACTAGTGCTGGTCAGGTCTTGTGGAGAAATTTTCTCCAGGAGGGGGGTATCAGCCCCCTTCAGCCCTTTCAGCCCTGAGGGGCCAAGCCCTCTCAGCCCTGAGGGGCCACTAGAAGGGGCGAGTGTCTTGTTTACTGCTAGAGTGAGTAATTGATCACAGATGCTATGCCACATAGTCAAGTGACCTCTGCTCCTTGCAGCGGTGTTGCAAATTGTATTTTTATAAGAGACAATACATTCTTACTTTAGCAGGACAATTAAGGAAAATCCTGCTCCCACTTTATTACCATAGTAAAGATAGTGTACATTGTTGTCTATGATTAAGACGGCAAGAAACAAACATTCTGCTTTGCTTCATCGAGGAGGTGACAAGGATGCAAGGTACTAGGTCAGCGTTTTTTTTTTTTGTGCTGGGGGCAGTGATGGCATGGAGCGCTGTGGCGTCTGGCAGACTATCTTTGACTCTAGTGAGAGTGACACTGACGCCAGGATAACCAACAAAGAACACTGATCTGTGCGTTAGTGTGGACAAAGTGTCTCACAAAACACGATAAACATAAGAGAGGTGTGATCAGCTTCTCTTGTGATACATTGTGAACAATAAAGACAAATCTTGTGGAACATAGTGTACCAGTGTGCGTTTCCTAGACAATGGAAGACGTGGACATCCAAGGACACTTCAGCTTCTATCAAGTCACCGATACCTGTCGAAGGTGTTGAGAACACCATAGCTCACGTTACAAAGAGCAAGGTATGTTACGAATTTCTTGTAGATCGGGGGATTGCGCAATTCTTGAGTCACAAGGAATTTGTAATCAACCTATAATCGGCAGTAAGGTGTGGACTTTTGAGTCCAAACAAGTAGGTATTTCGTCAGCCATCATCGAATGAAATATGCTGACATAACACCCCCTAGGGGTAATTTATACTTACAAATTGTATCTCTTGACAGCCCACTGTTGTGATGGTTTCGACAGCTTCTAGACCTCGTCTGCAGGGGCGGCTGTGTAGACGATTTGCTGTCATTTATCAGCTAAGTGTTCATTATATATAGTTATAATAAACACAGCAGGTAAGGCCAAAATTCTCAACAGAATTTTGGTCCTTCGAACCGGATAAAGACCACACTGTGGTCCAAATATGTTGTACTACAGTGTACAAATAACCTATGAGCCAAGGTCCTTCGAAAAAAGCTGTAAAACTAGTGTTTTACAATATAAATCAGTATAAATGAGTCCCTCCAGACTCAATCACAGAGAATGGGCAGCCAAAAGAAAACGGCCGCTCACCCAGCGTTCACCCAACGAAAACGGGAGCTGGGTGACTCACCCAACAAGAAGACGGGGGATGGTATCCTGCACCCTCCATCAACTGCCCCAATCTCGAAATCGCTGATTAAGACAACACCAAGTGATGTTGTTTGTCTGAGTGTATATATATACACAGTGTTTATAATGTTTATAGACAGAAATTAAGAGACAAGATTGTGTTAAAGTTTGTTTCTTATAGATTTACCTGTTATATTAAAGGAACTTATATATAAAGTGTAAGCTTTCAAATATATATTAACAGTGAAATTTATATATGTGTAAGTAATATTCACGTGTGATTACAGTTATACAGTGACATTTATAGTGTATAGTGAATGAAGTGTATAACATCGTTATTTACGATTAATCATCATGGTCAGGCTGACACAGCACACAAGCCATAAACACCAGCCACATGTACCCTGTACCCTTCATGGTCATTAACCCTGAGGTTAAGCTTAGTAGGTCAGTAGTGTCTGACTCGATTATTGCTGACTTAAGCATAACAAAAACTCAGCTGTTTATAGCAGTACAGTGCTTTTTAAACACTCTAAGTGTGGTGCTAGAATTTTCAGTATACCATTAAAATGGCTTGTTTGAAAACTCAGTTTCAGTCTTTACAGACTAAGATTACACAATTAGAAAATCTAATTTCAGTCTGTCTAGGATTAACTCAAGATACAAACATAGATTTTGATGATCTTGAGGTCAAGTTTGAATTATTTACACAATGTCTGGAAATAATTAATTCAGACTATACACATTATGAAAATAAATTTCTTGAATCAGATCCATCTGAGGATGAAATTAAAAATGTTTTGGATACTTTTAGTGATCAACAATTAAGGTGGACAGGAGTACAGGCTATCTGCCATAAAACTCTGTCACAGAGACCTACTATAACTAGTGGGCAACCACCTGTTACACCTGTAACAACAACAAGTGTCCCATTACCAAGCTTACCTACATTGTCATTACTTATTTTCCAAGGTCATAATTATGAAGAATTCATTAGTGGTTTTCAATCCATAGTAAATTCACGAACTGACATAGATGAGATTGCCAAGTTCAATTACCTTAAATGTCTTGTGAAGGGAGAACCCTATGAACTGATTAAGTCATTTCCGGTGGTTAAAGGTAATTATCAAATAGCCTTACGTGTCTTAGCAGACAATTACTTCGATGCTGACAAGGCTAGAGTTAGACATGCAGTCTTAATATCAAGCTTGAAGCCACCCAAACATTGTTTTTCAGACTTACAGGCATTTAGAATTACATTAGACAATAGTCTCAGATCTCTAGGTGCTAAATATGACCTAAGACAATGTGATTGGTTTATCAGTGGTATTGTACAGGATAAGCTGTCACCACAAACTATTGAACGATTAAATATTATGTTCAATAAACGCTATTTCACTTGTGAAGAAATTAGCAATGGTTTACAAACAATAGTTTCATGCATGCAAGCAACGAGACAAGATGAAAAATCCACAAATCCAGTGGATAATAAACCTTCAACTCAGTATAAAAAGAGTATAACTACTCCCACTAAACCACATAATGGGAAATCCCATATAGGCATTTATCAAGCTGTGAATACAATAGACAGTAAACAGACTGTCATACATAAACGTACTCCAAAATGTGTACTTTGTGATGGAACACATTGGACACAGTATTGTATTCAATACACATCAATGGAGGCACGTAAACAACGTGTTCATCAGCTGAAAAGATGCATCAAGTGTTTAGGTGAACACAAGGGAGGTAAATGCTCACTGAAGAAGTGTTTTAAATGCAAGGGTATGCATCATACAGCATTATGCCCAAATACTTTTGCTGAACAGCAGCAGACTTCCACAGAATCAGGAAGTCAACAAGCAACAGCATTAAATGTGAGAGATAAGTTTAAAGCAACTGCTCTCCCGATAACTCGAGTTGAGTTATCTAATAAATTACACAAAACCAATATGCTAACATTATTTGATCAAGGCTCACAAAGGTCCTTCATAAGAAGAACAGTGTTGCAGAAACTGAATAAACAACCCTATGCCAAAATACAGTTAGATATAGCTGGTTTTTTCCACAATTCTGGTAAACAGACATATGACCTAGCCAGAATCACTGTTGGTCTAGGAAACAGGAAAAAGACAGTAGAAGCTGTGGTAGTAGATGATTTGCCTAAGTCTGTGCAGATCCAGGGATTAAAAGAAACAGTTGCAGCACTGAAAGCAGCTAAGGTCAAGTTAGCCTGTCCTGACATACAGACGGACACAATTAGTCCAATTGATTTAATCATTGGAAGTGACTATTATCACTGTTTTGTGCAAAATATAGTAAGTAAACATGATGTTCACTTGCTGAAAACAGCAGGAGGCCACATGATATGTGGTCCCATTCCCTCTCAAAGTGGGAAAGAAGCTGATATTGATTCAGTGGAAAATGTACTAGTTACGAGAATAACCGCTGATCATGTACCACAGCAAAAATTATCATTACTGGAAGAAATGAATGAACCAGTTGATAAGTTGTGGGATTTAGATGCGATAGGTATTGATGTAAATAAACCAAGCCCACAAGAGTCTCAGACTTATAACCAATATTTGGACACTGTCAAATATAAAGATGGACAGTATTGGGTTAGGTTACCATGGAAATTAAATCCACCACATCTGCCTAGCAATTATCGCATGGCTTTCGGACAGATGAAAGCACAAATACATGAGCTCAGGAAGAATCCAGAGCTACTGACTGTCTATGATAATATCATACAAGAACAGTTGGACAATAAATTCATTGAGGAAATAGTCGAAGATAAGTTGAAGACAAACGCTCATTATCTCCCGCACCATGGAGTCAGAAAAGATTCTGAAACCACTCCACTACGTGTTGTATATAATTGCAGCGCACGTGCAAATAAAGATGTAGCAAGTCTTAATGACTCTCTGATGACCGGACCCTCACTAACTGAGAAGCTTGGAGACGTGCTTATGAAATTTCGCACAAACCCATATGCCTACACGGCTGATATTTCCAAGGCTTTCTTAAGAGTAGGACTACAAGAAATAGATAGAGATTATACTCGATTCTTGTGGCCTGAAAATCCACATGATCCTCAAAGTCCTGTGAAAACTTATCGTTTCAAATCAGTATTATTTGGTGCAACATCCTCACCATTCTTACTAGAAGCTACTCTAAATACACATTTAAAGAAATCTGAAAGTCCCTTCAAAGAAGTCTTAAAGAAAAGTTTCTATGTGGACAATCTTCAAGGTACTGTGAATAAAGAGGATGATTTGAAATCCTTATACAGAGAAGCTAACAAGGAGATGAAAGAAGCAAATATGCCTCTAAGGATGTGGAATACAAATTCAAAGCAATTAAGGGAACTTATCAAAGAAGATTTCCCTGAAACTGAAATTCCTGATTGCAACAATATGCTGGGACTTAATTGGAACACACAGGAAGATACTCTGAGTCTCAAAAGGATAAACAATAAATCATGCAGTACACTCACTAAACATAGTTTACTGTCAGAGGTATCACAATGTTTTGATCCTCTAGGACTCGTCTCACCAATTACCATAAAGGGTAAAATGCTTATGCAAGATGCATGGAAAATCAAAATTGGATGGGATGAGAACTCGCCTCTAGAAATGAGTCAAGCATGGGATGAAATATCCAAGGAGTTTAAACAACTTCATCAAATTAAATTTCCCAGACAAATAGGTCAAGAGGGGAAACAATTACACATTACATGTGTTCTGTGATGCGTCAACCAGAGGTTATGGCGCTGTAGCTTACATGAGTAATGCTGAAGGAAGTACAATAATTACTTCAAAGGCCAGGGTAGCACCCTTGAAGGTCAGAACAGTACCACAATTGGAACTGACAGCACTCTATGTAGGTACAAAATTAGCTGTCTATCTCAACAAAGTACTTGATCATCTCACTATTGAGAAAACCGTGATCTGGAGTGATAATGAAGCAGTTCTCCAGTGGTTAAGAAATAATAAGAGTAAGTTGGTCTATGTACAGAACAGAGTAGCAGAAATAAAAGAGATGCAGAGAGATTATCTCTTTCTTCACGTCTCTACCCAAGAGAATCCAGCTGACATGTTGTCACGTGGTGTCCCACTCAAGAAATTTGTGGATAATAAATTATGGCTCCACGGACCGAACTGGCTCTCTAATGAAAATAACTGGCCTCAGCAAAAAGCTCACATTATGCCAGAAGAAACAGTCTGCTTGAACACAGCAGAAATAAGTTGTGTAAATACTGCAGACACAACAGAAATAGTCATTGATGGATCTAAATACTCATCTTTGGGTAAACTCTTAAGAGTTACAGCTCTTGTCTTTAAATTCATTAAAGGAATTAAACCTGATTATGAATGTCTTGAACCCATTAAATACTGGGTGAAACTAATACAGAAAGATGTTTTCTCTACAGAATATAAATTTCTAGAAACACAAGATAAATCCCCAAAGAAACCTGTTATGATTAATTCTTTAGGACTTTATCTCGACTCAGAAAAGATT
>NC_091299.1:48012658-48107603 GCF_038502225.1 Cherax quadricarinatus | reverse complement strand
ATGCAGAATACTATGTATAATGAGTTAAACAGAAGCTGGAATTGGGTGGAATTTTTATTAAAACACCACATTCTCAGTGTTTTTTTTAATAGTAACTATGCTCATATTTGTCATTCATCGATCTCTATTATTACAACGTAATGCATTCTGCCAAAATGTATTGATAACTGCATAATTTTCGTATGGGAAAGAACCTAAATCTCTATTCAAAATAGAACATTTGTTTAATTTCTGCCGGAGATCCAAGTGAAGTTAGTGAAATTATACAGAATACGATGTATAATGGGCTAAACAGAAGCTGGAATTGGGTGGAATTTTTATTAAAACATCACATTCTCAGTGTTTTTTTTAATAGTAGCTATGCTCATATTTGTCATTCATCGATCTCTTATTACAACGTAATGCATTCTGCCAAAATGTATTGATAACTGCATAATTTTCGTATGGGAAACAACCTAAATCTCTATTCAAAATAGCACATTTGTTTAATTTCTGCCGGAGATCCAAGTGAAGTTAGTGAGATTACAAGTAGACTAAATATTAGGTTAATGGGTTTAAAAAATAAAATGTACACTGCAGAAGGTATGACTATATTAAAATTATACAGAATACGATGTATAATGGGCTAAACAGAAGCTGGAATTGGGTGGAATTTTTATTAAAACACCACATTCTCAGTGTTTTTTTTAATAGTAGCTATGCTCATATTTGTCATTCATCGATCTCTATTATTACAACGTAATGCGAAACAACCTAAATCTCTATTCAAAATAGCACATTTGTTTAATTTCTGCCGGAGATCCAAGTGAAGTTAGTGAGATTACAAGTAGACTAAATATTAGGTTAATGGGTTTAAACAGAAGCTGGAATTGGGTGGAATTTTTATTAAAATACCACATTCTCAGTTTTTTTAATAGTAGCTATGCTCATATTTGTCATTCATCGATCTCTATTATTACAACGTAATGCATTCTGCCAAAATGTATTGATAACTGCATAATTTTCGTATGAGAAACAACCTAAATCTCTATTCAAAATAGCACATTTGTTTAATTTCTGCAGGAGATTCAAGTAAAGTTAGTGAGATTACAAGTTGACTAAATCAGAAGGTATGACCCATAGTATCTCTATTCAAAATAGCACATTTTCTGCCGGAGATCAAAGTGAAGTCAGTGAGATTACAAGTGTACTAAATATCAGTTTAATAGATTTAAAAAATAAAATGTACACTGCAGAAGGTATGACTATATTAAAATTATGCAGAATACGATGTATAATGGGTTAAACAGAAGCTCGAATTGGGTGGAATTTTTTACAACGTAATGTATTCTGCCGAAATGTATTAATCACTGCATTATTTTTTGTATATATGTCAGGTTAATGGGTTTAAAAAATAAAATGTACACTGCAGAAGCTGTGAATATATTAAAATTATGCAGGTGGATTTTTTAATAGTAGTTTTCAAATAAAAATTCCACCCAATTCCAAAATTCCTTTACTTACATTTTTTTACTTTTTAATGTAAATGATTTTTAGGCTTATAAATACAAAACACTAAATACATTCTAGCAAAATAACTACATCAACATATTTTTTAGCTAAATTCACCATGCTATTACTATTTAAGCCAATATTGCAAGTTCTGCCTATTCGGCACGACATATATATATATATATATATATATGCGTATGTCGTGCCGAATAAGTAAAATTGTTCAATTAGCAGGAACTCATTTACAATTAAGTTCTTTCTAACATTTCTTTTGTACATTTGAAGATATATTCTTTCATTTATGTTAATGTAAAAATTAATAATTTTGTACAAAAGGAACCTTTGAAAACTTATCTAACCTTATTATAAAAGAGCAATTTAATTTAGCCAAATCCAACTAAATATATTTTTGATAACTTTACATTAATTTAATAATAAACAAACACAGATAAATATTTTTTTTTTCGTGAGATTCAGAATGATTTTACCGAAATTATTGCATACACAAATATTCGCTTACTTTATTTAGCAAGAAAAGCGTTGTTATTTAAGCCGAAATTGCAAATTTTACCTATTCGGCACGACATATATATATATATATATATATATATATATATATATATATATATATATATATATATATATATATATATATATATATATATATATATATATATATATATATATATATATATATATATATATATATATATATATATATATATATATATATATATATGTATGTATGAATAATATGTGTTAACTGAAATACTATTCTAGCTGCCAATGTCATTCTGCTCGTCCACCTCTCCAAGATAAGGCATTCAGCCAAGTGCTAAGGTGGCGAGAAAGGAGTATCTAAGGAAACGTAAATCAGATAATAACTAAGGTAAGGGGAGGTGCTATTGAAGTGATTTTACATATCGAACGAAAATATCTTCTGCAACACCCACCAGCGCAGTACTCGTCCCGTCAACAGTACAACACATTCAATAGACAAACCTTTTTCTCCCCTCCACTGACACCCGAATCATTAAGACGCGGTCTGGAAGATCAATCAACAGGGTCAGGTCTCGGAGGTTGCTCGGTCTATAGCGTTAGTCCAGTCCAAGACTAACTCTGAAGGTGGGTGGGGTGGGTTTGCAGTGCCCACTACACACCCACCTCCCTTTTCCGCAACCCAGTCCTCCACCCATCGTTGAATCACCCATTCAACTGTATGCCACCACTCTGCTTGTTCCCGCTAGTGCCCCGCCCACTTCGTTACCATTCAGATCGTCGCCTTTCCCACCGCCTCTCGAGTTTCCCTGAGTGGCAGAGGGGCTTCAGACCCTTGAAAGAGGAAGGGAGACCTGTGATGGATAGATGTGTAAGTGGGAGCTTGTCAGAGGATGGAGTAGAACATGGTTAAGCATGTGACAAACTTGGGGGAGGATGATGGATGGACGGAAGAATTAGATAAAGGATGAGCTGTAGCTCCTGGGATCTTGACTCATTGTGGGTAAGCTCTTGCTCTGCCTTTTTGAGTTATAGCTAAACGACTTTCAAAGTAACATATTAAGATAAACTGTTTAGAAAGGAATATAATTTACTAGCTGAACTTACATAATCTTCAGAAATCTCCTCGTCGAATTTTCAGAAGAAAGATTTCTGACATCTATTTTCATCTGTTCATACCTACCAGGGTCTGGGACCCTTTACCTCATACATGTTGGAATTTATAGTTAGGGATATCAATATATATTTTAATGCTCTAATCACCCAAAATAATTAAAACAGTGAAAAAATATAATAACAATAAAACTAACACTAATTAATGCCAAATTTATGATAATCTAAGTATTATAGTTAGAATATATCTAATGATAATTGAAAGAAGGAACATAACAAAGAAGGAACACTGCAGCAGGCCTACTGGCCCATGCGAGGCAGGTCCAAGTCTCCTACCGGCTTAAGCCAATGCACCCAACCCAGGTCAGGTCATATTCACTTAAGGAAGGAATACGGCAATTGACCCAGTAGCACAAGCTAATCAGATCCAACTCACACCCACCCATATCCACTCATGTATTTATCTAATCTATTTTTAAAACTACACAACGTTTTAGCCTCTATAACTGTACTTGAGAGTTTGTTCCACTCATCCACAACTCTTACCAAACCAGTGCTTTTCTATATCCTTCCTGAATCTGAAATTTTTCAACTTAAAACCATTGCTGAGAGTCCTATCTAGGCTAGATATTTTCAACACGCTATTTACATCCCCTTTATTTATTCCTGTCTTCCATTTATACACCTCAGTCATATCCCCCCTAATCCTACGCCTTTCTAGGGAGTGCAGATTCAGGGCCCTCAGTCTATCCTCATAGGGAAGGTTTCTGATACATGGGATCAACTTAGTCATTCTCCTTTGTACGTTTTCAAGAACATTTATATCCATTCTGTAATACGGTGACTAAAACTGTGCAGCATAATCTAAATGAGGCCTAACCAAGGATATATAGAGATGAAGAACAGCCTGAGGACTCCTATTATTTATGCTTCTTGATAAGAAGCCAAGGATTCTGCTAGCTTTATTGCGAACACATATGCACTGTTGTCTTGGTTTCAGATTACTGCTAACCAGAACTCCTAAATCTTTTTCGCTATCCGTAATATTAAGATTTACATTATTTAGTTTAAATGTGGCATGGTTATTATCCTGTCCAACATTTAGAATTTTGCATTTGTCTATATTAAACTGCATCTGCCACTTCTCCGACCACTGCATCAGTCTATTCAAATCTTCCTGGACTGCTCTAATGTCCTCGTCAGAATGAATTCGACGGCCTATTTTGGTGTCATCGGCAAACTTGCTTATGTCGCTCTTTATCCCCTTCTATGTCGTTCATGTAGATTGTGAACAACAGGGGGCCCAACATTGACCCCTGTGCAACACTGCTCGTGACGCTTCCCCACTCTGATTTCTCTCCATTTATGCAAACTGTCTGCTGCCTATTTGTCAACCATGCCTCTATCCAGGAAAAAATTTCTCCTCCTATTCCATGTGCCTTAATTTTCCTCAGTAGTCTCTGATGTGGGACCCTGTCAAAAGCCTTACTGAAGTCCAATACACAATATCATATTCATTACCATGATCTACCTCAAATACCATAGTGAAAAAAGTTAATAAATTCGTAAGGTAGGAACGCCCCTTTGTAAAACCATGCTGAGATTCGTTGATAAATTTATTCTTTTCAAGGTGGCTAGGAACTGCCTCGGCAATTATTGATTCCATAAATTCTCTCACTATGGAGGTTAGGCTTATTGGGCTATAGTTCGAAGCTAAGGACCTGTCGCCTGCTTTGAAAATAGGTATTACATTTGCCATTTTCCACTTATCTGGCACCATGCCAGTTTGTGGTGATATGTTGTAAAGATTAGCCAAAGGTTTGCTAAGCAACTCTTTACATTCCTTTAGAACCCTTGCATACAGTTCATCAGGGCCTGGGGATTTGTTAGGTTTTAATTTATCTATTTGCCTAAGGACCATGTCACTTGTGACCCTAATCGTGCATAGTTTATTATCGTCCTGTTCCACATAGTTGATTATTTCTGGAATATCGCTAGTATCTTCCTGTGTAAAAACTGAAAGGAAGTATGTGTTAAAAATTCTACACATTTCCTTATCACTGTTCGTGAGCTGACCCGAGTAACTTTTGAGTGGGCCTATCTTTGTCCCTTATCTTACATATGTACACCTGAAAGAATCCTTTTGGGTTAGTCTTCGATTCTCTTGCAACTTTAACCTCATAATCTCTTTTTGTTTTTTTTATTCCCTTTTTTATTTATCTCTTTAACTGAATATATTGATTTCTTAATTGCCCCTCTCCTCTTTTGATTTGCCTATATATGCCTCTCTTTTGACCAATTAGATGTTTTAATCTATTGTTCATCCATTTAGGATCATTTTTGTTTGATCTGATTTCTATATTTGGAACATAATTTGTCTGAGCAGCTAGAACTATGCCCTGGAAAACGTCATATTGGCAATCATCACCACCTACCTGACCCATAGTGAGGTCATTCCAGTTCAGCCCACTCAAGTAATTTTTCAGTCCTATGAAATAAGCAAAGCGGAAGTCATGGACAGAGACTTGATTGCCATTCTTAGAGGAATTCCATGATATATTAAAACTGAGAGATTTGTGATCACTTTTTCCCAAGGTCATCATTAACCTCAAGATTATTAGTTAGTCTTTCCCTGCTGGCAAGAACCAAGTCAAGCACGTTATTTCTTCTAGTTGGTTCTGTCACAAACTGTTTTAAAAAACAATCCTGAATCGCATCAAGAAAGTCACATGACTCTAAATGTCCTATCAAATTGCTCCAGTCAGTCTGTCTATAGTTCAAATCTCCCATTAGCAGAACATTTTTGTATGTAGATGCCTTAAGAATTTCGTCCCATAGAAGTTTACTGCACTCCCTATCAGGATTTGGGGCCCTCTAAATCACACCCAAAATTAGTTTTCCACGTCCCTCGAGAAGCTGTAACCAAACAGATTCAGTGGCTTACGCTTCCAATTTTATATCTTGTCTAACACAACAATTTAAATTGTCTCTGACATACATCGCTACTCCACCACCTTCCCTGTTGACCCTGTCAGTGCGGAATAATTTATAGCCTTGTATGTGACATTCAGAGGGCATCTCTCTATCTTTCAGATTGAACCAGGTCTTCTATAGCAATAATATCTATGTTTCCTGCACTTGCAATTAATCTTAGCTCATCTATCTTATTTCTTGCACTCCTGCTAGTAGTATAATAGACCTTAAGGGAGCTAGTCCCTTGCTGCCTTCTGCTGTCTCCCTTTGTTTGCTGACCTGATCTATTGTCTTTATTTATAACTTCATGATGAATGTCTTTTATATATATATATATATATATATATATTGCAAGTTCCTTGCAGTATCTGTCTAGCCAGCAATTTACACCAATTGCCCTAAACAACCATTCATTTACTACTCCCCTTCTAGGCAAGATGCTACATATGATTGGGATCCCTCCCTTAGACTTAATTAAATCTATAGCTGACCTGTACTTATCTAGCAGCTCTTCTCTCCTACCCTTCCCAATATCATTTCCACTAGCACTGAGACAGATAATGGATTTGTTCCCATTACCTGACATGATATTATCCAGCCTGTTGACTATGTCACCAACACCAGCTCCAGGGAAGCACACTCTATCTCTCATCTTCTTATTCCTATTACAGAAAGCACGGTCCATATATCTTACCTGTGAGTCACCAACCACAAGAATCCGCTTACTTCTATTAGCAGGGGCAATAGTACCCTTACCTTCACTGGCCACTGAAGTACATTCATCCTGAAGAACAGAGAAGCGATTTCCTACCTTCAAATCTTCACCTTTGACTTTCCTTAATTTGATGCTCCTCCCATTACTGGGAACCACTCGCCATTTGTAGCAGGTGCTGGACTGCACCTCACTGCTGGTAGCAGCTACTACCATCCCACCTACAGCCTCCTCGCAGCGAGTGACAGACTGCACCTCGCTGCTAGAAGCCTCATTCCCCTCAACCATTCCAGCCACCTCACACTCACTCCCAGACCCATTGAGGTGGACCTTCAGCCTCCTAATCTCCTCCTGGAGAAGCAGGACTTCTTCCTTCAACACCCCAATCTCAGATCTTAAAACCGTGCAAAAGCAAGCCATGACTTTGTAACCGTTCACACGAATCCCCAAAGCAGCTCAGAGTCTGTGACCTCACATGACGACTGACCACGGACCACTGAACTATTTTAAGAGCAACACGAACATTGAATTTTGATAATAAATACCATAACATTATCCAATATTTCTCTAATAAAAATCTCACATAATTAATAAAGACAATAATTAATACACTGATTCTTACTTAGAGAATAATACGTATGTAGTGTCTCGTTACGTATCCCTTTCCTCCTTCCAACAGAAGAGGGACCAGTTTTACTGAGAAGTAATGCCTGTGAGAGTAAATGATAAAATGTATGAGGGATGCAAATTTAGATGTATTGATGTTCATGGTACTACAGGTATCTTCTTCACATTATAGTCTTGCCCAACATTTCGTTGAAGGTCCTGTCTCATTCCGATTTTCAAAATTTCACACAATGTCTTTCATGGAGTCGCGAATATGCATCCAAAAATTAAAAATAGTTTTTTTTGTGCATAATCTACCTCTCAGTACACACAAGGGGGAATTACTAATAGACCCCTGGCTGTCTTCAAGAAGGAACTGGAGAGGCACCTAAAGTCAATACCTGATCAGGGGGCTGTCGCTCGTATGTCGGTTTACGTGTGGCTAGCAGTAACAACCTGATTGATCAGACCCTGATCCACCACGAGGCCTGGTCACAGACCGGGCCGCGGGGTGTTGATTCCCAAAACTCTCTTCAGGTATTCTCCAGGTAATCTATTCATAGTTGATAAAACTCATGAATCTGAGAGGAATTCGTATTATAAACTCAGTCACACTCTTGACACAGCCTCCATCGTCTCCCGACACTTCTCTAAGAGAGCGTCTCCACGCCACCCGTGCGTCTCCACGCCACCCGTGCGTCTCCACGCCACCCGTGCGTCTCCACGCCACCTGTGCGTCTCCACGCCACCTGTGCGTCTCCACGCCACCCGTGTGTCTCCACGCCACCCGTGCGTCTCCACGCCACCCGTGCATGGAGCACCTTATCAATTCACCTTTAATATCACATTATATTTTCATCCAGTTCTGTAACTATCACTGACATATATATGCTCACTATCACTGACATATATATGCTCACTATCACTGACATATATATGCTCACTATCACTGACATATATATGCTCACTATCACTGACATATATATGCTCACTATCACTGACATATATATGCTCACTATCACTGACATATATATGCTCACTATCACTGACATATATATGCTCACTATCACTGACATATATATGCTCACTATCACTGACATATATATGCTCACTATCACTGACATATATATGCTCACTATCACTGACATATATATGCTCACTATCACTGACATATATATGCTCACTATCACTGACATATATATGCTCTTCCTCAATAAGATATATCTTTCCATATTTTTAAGTATTTATATCAAGCATTAAATTAAACATTTATATTTTTTCCTTACCGAATATTTAAAAAATTACCCATCGGCTGCAGCACGTTAGATCTCATAATGTCATCAAACAATAAACGCACGAAGCTGATATACGGCAGAGCACTTTTTGCGAACATGTAATAACTATCTTTCAAAAACGTGTGATCCAGAGGTTGCTAGAAACTTTCTTGGTAATTAAACGTGGCTCGCACAAGTTTTCAATTCACCAATTATCTTTAAAACTACCCAGAGTTTAATCTAATTAATCATTGCTCAAGAAGAGGAGAGGGGGGGGGGATGAATTTGCTTGATAATTAAATGTTTGTATTTATTCAGTGTATACACCTCCTCCCTACAGAAGTTTCACATTATTATATATAAATTTCGATTTTATAATAAATTTAACACTCAAAACAGATCAAATTATCCATGTTGTAGGAGAGCAGAGGTTGATGCAGTCGACTGTGATTGTTCGCTCTTTGACGAGACGATTCAAACCTTGCCGGGACTGAACAGTGATTCCATTTGATCTCGTTGATCTCTGCTTCATCCCGTGTGAATATATCCTCTTTTAAACTCACTTGTCGATAATTTAATTTATTTGTATTCATTGAAAGAGTCTTTGAGAGCGCCTTCAATACTCAAAGATCATAGGGATTAATATTTATGGTCTAAATGTTTTCTTGGCCTCAGCTCAACACAAAGATATTCCTAATTACACATTGTATATCTAGATAGATCTAAATATTTTTCCCAATGATAATTTGCACGTGTCCCTGTCTACAATGGACTGAACCTTATTCAGTTCACTGCTTCTGATGCACCATAAAAAGAGAACCCCATAAGGTAATCAGACATTCTGTCCACAACACAGATGTCCAACTTTCACTCACTTTTTTGCACCACTTGAAATTTGACAAGCAATATTTCACTTTCATTACACTTCATCGCCTCGGAAAGTTTTCACCCGCTTTTTCTGGTCCATTGATAAGACGCACTCATCCCTTACCTCAACGATTTTGTTCCTAATTTCATGACTCGTATTATAATTCTAAATTATTGCTCTTTATTATTTTTAAGTCAATTATGTCATTTATTTCCCTTGCAGTACTAGCCTAAATAGATCTTGTGAAGGGAAAATTTGTATTATTTTTCTATGAACTGTGTAAGTCCTTCATTTCAGAATCATTATTATCACATATTAGACTAATAAACTCAAATTACTGTATTTCATATTTTATCTACCAAAAAAATGTTTATTTATTTAGCAACCTTTTTAACATTATTGTAATAAATATAGAAACAACATACACAGATTCAACCTAATTTCATAATACGTTGTTTCCTATAAAGGTTTTCTAACTCTGGAAAGTCATTATATCCATATCTTAATCTACACTTCCGCATTTCACAACGACTTCGATGAATACAATTTCTGTTTCCTAGTTATCAACTTACTTGTGTATATATTCCCCGTCATAGATTCCAACAGACCTAACTCTTCCGTCACTGATTCTAACAGACTTAACTATCTCTTCCTACTGCATCATACAAGGAATGATCCTCAACGAAAACTGAGGAGTCTGTAAATGGAACCGAACTTGAATTAAGTAAATGAATCTCATATGCAAAATGAACTTTAACTACTTTTACTTACTATAAATTATATAGCTTTTGGAGAAAATTTCTTATATCTGGTAGCACGCATATAGACTCATAAACAATTTTTTCTTCAAACAAGCGTATGATGGCTCAGGACGTGAACAGGCCATATGCATATATATATATATATATGATAGCGACAAACAAAATACTGAGAGGAATTGTCAAAGTCGACAGAGACAGGATGTTCCAGAGATGGGACACAGCAATTAGGGGTTACAATTCGAAGTTCAATACTCAGATGAATCGCAAGTATTTTAGGAAATATATCTTCACTCAAAGAGTTGACAAGAAGTGGAGTAGTCTAGGAAATGATGTAGTGGAGGCAGGATCCATGAATAGCTTTAACAAGAGGTATGATAAAGCTCATGGAGTAGTAAGAGTGACTTAGTAGCGACCAGTGAAGAGTCGGGGGCAGGAGCTGTGACTCGACTAATGCACCCAGAACTAGGTGAGTACAACGAGGTGAGTACACACACACACACACACACACACATGGTTTACCCAAAGGTGCAGGGAGGCAAAAACCAAGTGTGCTAGGGAATGGAAGAAATATAGAAGGCAAAGGACCCAGGAGAATAAGGAGAACAGTCGTAGAGCCAGAAACGAATATGCACAGATAAGAAGGGAGGCCCAATGACAATATGAAAATGACATAGCAGCGAAAGCCAAATCTGACCCGAAACTGTTGTACAGCCACATCAGGAGGAAAACAACAGTCAAGGATCAGGTAATCAGGCTAAGGAAGGAAGGAGGAGAGACAACAAGAAATGACCGTGAAGTATGTGAAGAACTCAACAAGAGATTCAAAGAAGTGTTCACAGAGGAGACAGAAGGGACTCCAGAAAGACGGAGAGGTGGGGCACACCACCAAGTGCTGGACACAGTGCACACAACCGAGGAAGAAGTGAAGAGGCTTCTGAGTGAGCTAGATACCTCAAAGGCAACGGGGCCAGATAACATCTCCCCATGGGTATTGAGAGAGGGAGCAGAGGCGCTATGTGTACCCCTAACAACAATATTCAATTATTCAATACATCTATCGAAACAGGGAGATTGCCTGAGGCATGGAAGACAGCAAATGTAGTCCCAATCTTTAAAAAAGGAGACAGACATGAAGCATTAAACTACAGACCAGTGTCACTGACATGTATAGTATGCAAAATCATGGAGAAGATTATCAGAAGAGTGGTGGAACACCTAGAAAGGAATGATCTCATCAACAGCAGCCAACATGGTTTCAGGGACGGGAAATCCTGTGTCACAAACCTACTGGAGTTCTATGACATGGTGACAGCAGTAAGACAAGAGAGAGAGGGGTGGGTGGATTGCATTTTCTTGGACTGCAAGAAGGCGTTTGACACAGTTCCACACAAGAGATTGGTGCAAAAACTGGAGGACCAAGCAGGGATAACAGGGAAGGCACTACAATGGATCAGGGAATACTTGTCAGGAAGACAGCAGCGAGTCATGGTACGTGGCGAGGTGTCAGAGTGGGCACCTGTGACCAGCGGGGTCCCGCAGGGGTCAGTCCTAGGACCAGTGCTGTTTCTGGTATTTGTGAACGACATGACGGAAGGAATAGACTCTGAGGTGTCCCTGTTTGCAGATGACGTGAAGTTGATGAGAAGAATTCACTCGATCGAAGACCAGGCAGAACTACAAAGGGATCTGGACAGGCTGCAGACCTGGTCCAGCAATTGGCTCCTGGAGTTCAATCCCACCAAGTGCAAAGTCATGAAGATTGGGGAAGGGCAAAGAAGGCCGCAGACGGAGTACAGTCTAGGGGGTCAGAGACTACAAACCTCACTCAAGGAAAAACATCTTGGGGTGAGTATAACACCAGGCACATCTCCTGAAGCGCACATCAACCAAATAACTGATGCAGCATATGGGCGCCTAGCAAACCTCAGAACAGCATTCCGACATCTTAATAAGGAATCATTCAGGACCCTGTACACCGTGTATGTTAGGCCCATATTGGAGTATGCGGCACCAGTTTGGAACCCACACCTAGCCAAGCACGTGAAGAAACTAGAGAAAGTGCAAAGGTTTGCAACAAGACTAGTCCCAGAGCTAAGAGGTATGTCCTACGAGGAGAGGTTAAGGGAAATCAACCTGACGACAATGGAGGACAGGAGAGATAGGGGCGACATGATAACGACATACAAAATACTGAGAGGAATTGACAAGGTGGACAAAGACAGGATGTTCCAGAGATTGGACACAGTAACAAGGGGACACAGTTGGAAGCTGAAGACACAGATGAATCACAGGGATGTTAGGAAGTATTTCTTCAGCCACAGAGTAGTCAGTAAGTGGAATAGTTTGGGAAGCGATGTAGTGGAGGCAGGATCCATACATAGCTTTAAGCAGAGGTATGATAAAGCTCACGGCTCAGGGAGAGTGACCTAGTAGCGATCAGTGAAGAGGCGGGGCCAGGAGCTCGGACTCGACCCCCGCAACCTCAACTAGGTGAGTACAACTAGGTGAGTACACACACACACACCACATGGGGGTCCCAAAACATGGAGAGCCAAGATGATGGATGTGGTACTGGAAAACCTCATTCATCAACGTGTTAAGGACACTACCAGAGAGAGGGGGGAGAAGGATGAACCAGCAAGACTGGACCTTGTGTTCACTCTGAGCAGTTCAGACATTGAGTACATCACATATGAGAGGCCCCTTGGAGCTAGTGACCACGTGGTTCTGTGCTTTGAATACATAGTACAGTTACAAGTGCATAGAGTAACAGGAGTTGAATGGGGAAAGCCAGACTATAAAAGGGATGACTACATATGTTTGAGGAACTCCCTGCAGGACGTTCAGTGGGACAGACAACTGGCAGGAAAGTTGGTAAATGAAATGATGGAATACGTAACAACAAAATGCAAGGAGGCAGAGGAAAGGTTTGTTCCCAAGGTCAACAGAAATAATGGGAAGACCAGAACAAGCCCCTGGTTTAACCGACGGTGTAAGGAAACAAAAACTCTGTACACTAGAGAATGGAAAAAGTACAGGAGGTAAAAAACACAGGAAAATAAGGAGATTAGTCGCAGAGCCAGGAACGAGTACACACAGGTGAGGAGGGAGGCCCAGCAAGAGTATGAAAACAGCATAGTATCGAAAGTCAAGTCTGACCCGAAACTGCTGTATAGCCGCATCAGGAGGAAGACAACAGTCAAAGACCAGGTGATCAGGCTGAGGAAAGGAGGTGGGGAGCTCAACATGAGATTTAAGGTAGTATTTGCAGTAGAGACAGGAAGGGCTCTGGGAAGACAGCAAAGAGGGGGACACCAACAGGTAATATACCATCAAGTGTTGGATGACATACAAACAACGGAGGAAGAGGTGCAGAAGCTGCTAAGTGACCTTGATACCTCAAAGGTAATGGGGCCGGACATCTCCCCCAGGGTCCTTAGAGAAGGCGCAGAGAAGTTGTGCATGCCACTAACCACAATCTTCAATACATCCCTTGAAACTGGTCAACTACCTGAGGTATGGAAGACAGCAAATGTGGTCCCCATCTTTAAGAAAGGAGAGAGAAACGAGGCACTAAACTATAGACGTGTACAGTATGCAAAGTCATGGAGAAGATTTTCATGAGGAGAGTGGTGGAGCACCTGGAACGGAGCAAGATTATAAACGACAACCAACACAGATTCATGGAAGGAGAATCCTGTGTCAGAAACCTTCTGGAGTTCTGTGATAAGGTAACAGAAGTAAGACTCGAGAGAGAAGGGTGGGTTGATTGCATTTTCCTGGACTGCATGAAGGCCTTCTATGTAGTTCCTCTCAGGAGATTAGTGCAGAAGCTGGAGGTCCAGGCACGGATACCAGGAATGGCACTGCAGTGGATCAGACAATACCTGACAGGGAGGCAACAGCGAATCATGGTACGTGATGAGGTATCACAGTGGGCGCCTGTGACGAGCGGGGTCCCATAGGGGTTAGTCCTAGGACCAAAGCTATTTTTGGAATATGTGAATGACATAATGGAAGGGACAGACTCTGAGGTGTCCCTTTTCGCAGATGATGTGAAATTAATGAAAAAAATTGAATCAAATGAAGACCAGACAGGACTACAAAGAGACCTGGAGAGGCTGGGTACGTGGTCCAGCAACTGCCTTCTCGAATTCAACCCTTCCAAATGCAAAATCAGGAAGATTAGGGAAGGGCAAAGAAGCCCGCAGACATAGTACAGGCTAGATAGACAAAGACTGAAAACCTCACTCAAGGAGAAAGATCTTGGGGTGACCATAACACTGAGCACGTCTCCAGAGGCACACATCAACCAAATAACTGCAGCAGCATATGAGTGCCTGGCAAACCTGAGAATAGTGTTCCAATACCTTAGTAAGGATAAATTAGACACATGTGCAACTCTTGGGTATCTTTATTGAGGAAACGTTTCGCCACACAGTGGCTTCATCAGTCCATACAAAGGAGAATCTTGTATGGACTGATGAAGCCACTGTGTGGCGAAACGTTTCCTCAATAAAGATACCCAAGAGTTGCACATGTGTCTAATTTATCAACATGTCGGTTCTCTGAACCATTCATCTACAAACCTTAGTAAGGAATCGTTCAAGACACTGTACACTGTATACGTTAGGCCCATACTGGAGTAAGCAGCATCATTTTGGAACCCACACGTGGTCAAGCACGTCAAGAAATTAGAGAAAGTGCAAAGGTTTGCAACAAGGCTAGTTCCGGAGCTCATGGGAATGTCCTACGAAGAAAGGTTGAGGGAAATCGGACTGACGACACTGGAGGACAGGAGGGTCAGGGGAGACATGATAACGACATACAAAATACTGCTTGGAATAAGATGTTCTAGAGTGGGGTTAGAGAAACAATGGGCCAGAATTGGAAGCTTAAGACTCAGACGAGTCACAGGGATGTTAGGAAGTATTTCTTTAGTCATAGAGTCATCAGAAAGTGGAATAGCCTAGCAAGTGATGTAGTGGAGGCAGGAACCATACATCGCTTTAATACGAGGTATGACAAAGCTCAGGAAGCAGAGAGAGAGAGAGAGAGAGAGAGAGAGAGAGAGGAAGTAGTAGTGATCAGTGAAGTGGCCGGGCCAGGAGTCTCGACCCCTGCAACCACAATTAGGTGAGTACATACACACACACAGACAAAGACACACACACAGACACACACACACACACACACACAGGAGGTATGTGAGGAGCTAAACAGGAGATTTAAGGAAGTTTTTACAGTAGAGGCAGGAAGGGCTGTGGGAAGACAGCACAGAAGGGAACATCAAGAGGGAATATACCAACAAGTGTTGGATGACATACGAACAACCGAGGAGGAGGTGCAGAAGCTGCTAAGTGACCTTGATACCTCAAAGGCGATGGGACCGGACAACATCTCCCCATGGGTCCTAAGAGAAGGAGCAGAGATGCTGTGCGTGCCCCTAACCACAATCTTCAACACATCCCTTGAAACTGGGCAACTACCTGAGAAATGGAAGACAGCAAATGAAAGGAAACAGAAATGAGGCACTAAACTACAGACCTGTGTCTCTGACATGTATTGTGTGCAAAGTCATGGAGAAGATTATCAGGAGGAGAGTGGTGGAACACCTGGAACAGAAAAAGATTATAAATGAAAACCAGCATGGGTTCACGGAAGGCAAATGCTGTGTCACAAACCTCCTGGAGTTTTATGACAAGGTAACAGAACTAAGACACGAGAGAGAGGGGTGGGTTGATTGCGTTTTCCTAGACTGCAGGAAGGCCTTTGACACAGTTCCCCACAAGAGATTAGTGCAGAAGCTGGAGGATCAGGCGCATATAACAGGGAGGGCACTGCAATGGATCAGGGAATACCTGACAGGGAGGCAGCAACGAGTCATGGTACGTGAAGAGGTATCACAGTGGGCGCCTGTGACGAGCGGGGTCCATCAGGGGTCAGTTCTAGGACCAGTGCTATTTTTGATATATGCGAACGACATGATGGAAGGAATAAACTCTGAAGTGTTCCTATTCGCAGATGATGTGAAGTTGATGAAAAGAATTAAATCGGATGAGGATGAGGCAGGACTGTAAAGAGACCTGGGCAGGCTGGACATGTGGTCCAGAAACTGGCTTCTCGAATTCAATCCTGCCAAATGCAAAGTCATGAAGATTGGGGAGGGGCAAAGAAGACCGCAAACAGAGTATAGGGAGAAAGACTTTGGGGTGACCATAACACCGAGCACGTCACCGGAGGCACACATCAACCAAATAACTGCTGCAGCATATGGGCCCCAGGCAAACATGAGAATAGCGTTCCGATACCTTAATAAGGAATCGTTCAAGACGTTATACACTGTGTATGTTAGGCCCATACTGGAGTATGCAGCACCAGTCTGGAACCCACACCTGGTCAAGCACGTCAAAAAGTTAGAGAAAGTACAAAGGTTTGCAACAAGGCTAGTCCCAGAGCTCAGGGGAATGTCGTACGAGGAAAGGTTGAGGGAAATCGGACTGACGACACTGGAGGACAGAAGGGTCAGGGGAGCCATGATAACGATATACAAGATATTGCGGGGAATAGACAAGGTGGACAGAGATAGGAAGTTCCAGAGAGGGGACACAGAAACAAGGGGTCACAACTGGAAGCTGAAAACTCAGACGAGTCACAGGGAAGTTAGGAAGTATTTCTTCAGTCATAGAGTCGTCAGGAAGTGGAATAGCCTAGCAAGTGAAGTAGTGGAGGCAGGAACCATACATAGTTTTAAGAAGAGATATGACAATGCTCAGGAAGCAGAGAGGGAGAGGACCTAGTAGCGATCAGTGAAGAGGCGGGGCCAGGAGCTGAGTCTCGACCCATGCAACCACAATTAGGTTAGTACAATTAGGTGAGTATACACACATACACACACACACGCACGTGCGCACACACACATACACACACATCTGCAAGAGATTAGTGCAGAAACTAGAGGACCAGGCGCGTATAACGGGAAGGGCACTTCAGTCAATCAGAGAATACCTGACAGGGAGGCAACAACGAGTCATAGTACGGGATGAGGTATCACAGTGGGCACCTGTGACGAGCGGGGTCCCACAGGGGTCGGTCCTACGGCCAGTGCTATTTTTGATATTCGTGAATGACTTGATGGAAGGGATAGACGCAGAGGAGTCCCCGTTCGCAGATGATGTGAAGTTAATGAGGAGAATTAAATCAGATGAGGATCAGGCGGACTTTCAAAGTGACCTGGACAGGCTAGACACGTGGTCAAGCAACTGGCTTCTCGAATTCAACCATGCCAAATGCAAAGTCATGAAGATTGGAGAAAGGCAAGGAAGACAGCAGAGTATGGGCTAGGTGGCCAACGACTGCAAACCTCGCTCAAGAAGAAAGGTCTTGGCGTGATAATAACTCCCAACACGTCTCCGGAAGCACACATCAACCAAATAACTGCTGCAGCATATGGGCGCCTGGCAAACCTGAGATTAGCATTCCGATACCTAAGTAAGGAATCTTTCAAGACATTGTACACCGCTTACGTCAGGCTTATTCTGGAGTATGCAGCACCAGTTTGGAACCCGCACCGGATCAAGCACGTTACGAAATTAGAGAAAGTGTAAAGGTTTGCGACAAGGTTAGTTCCAGAACTAAGGGGAATGTTCTATGACAAAGGTTGAGGGAAATCGGCTTGACGACACTGGAGGACAGGAGGCATAGGGGAGACATGATAACGACATACAAAATACTGTGTGGAAGAGACAAGGTGGACAGAGACAAGATGTTCCTGGGAGGGGACACAGAAACAAGGGGTCACTCATGGAAGTTGAAAACTCAGATGAGTCACAGGGATGTTAGGAAGCAGTTATTCAGTTAAAGGGTGGTCAGGAAGTGGAACAGTCTGGCGAGCGATGTAGTGGAGGCAGGTACCATACATAGCTTTATGACGAGGTATGAAATTGCTCATGGAGCAGGGAGAGAGAGGACCTAGTAGCGTTCAGTGAAGAGGCGGGGCCAGAAGTTGAGTCTCGAGTCCTACAACTACAATTCGGTGAGTACAATTAGGTGGGTGAGTACACACACACCCACGTATAACAAGAAGGGCACTGCAATGGATCAGAAAATACCTGACAAGGAGGCAACAACGAGTCATGGTATGTGACAAGGTATCACATTCAGCGCCTGTGACGAGCTGGGCTCCACAGGTGTCAGTCCTAGGACCAGTGCTGTTTTTGATATATGTGAATGACATGCGGAAGGGACAGACTCAGAAGTTTCCTTGTTGCAGATGATATGAAGTTAATGAGGGACAGGATTACAAAGAGACCTGGACAGGCTGGAAGCTTCGTCCAGCAACTGGCTCCTTGAATTTAACCCAGCCAAATGCAAAGTACTGAAGATCGGGGAAGATCAAAGAAGACCACAGACCGAGTACAGGATAGGTGGCCATAGACTGTAAACCTCACTCAAGGAGAAGGATCTTGGGGTGAGTATAATACCGAGCATAACTCCTGAAGTGAATATTAACCAGATAATTGCTGTAGCATATGGGCGCCTGTCTAACGTGAGAATAACATTCCGATACCTCAGTACGGAATCGTTGAAGTCTCTATACACCGTGTACGTCAGGTTCATACTGGAGTATGCAGCACCAGTTTGGAACCCACACCTGGTCAAACACGTCAAGAAATTAGAGAAAGTGCAAAGGTATGCAATAAGGCTAGTTCCAGAGATCAGGGATATGCCCTACAAAGAAAGGTTAAGGAAATTGGCTTGACGACACTGTAAGACAGGAGGGTTAGGGGAGACATGATAATGACATTCAAATACTGCGAGGAATTGACAAGGTGGACAAAGACAGGATGTTCCAGAGAAGGGACACAGAAAGTTAAAGACTCAGATGAGTCAGAGAGATGTTAGGAAGTACTTTATTAGTCATAGAGTTGTCAGGAAGTGGAGTAGTCTGGCGAGTGATGTAGTGGAGGCAGGAACCTTACATAGTTTTAAAACGGAGTATAATAAAGTTCATGAAGCAGGGACAGAGAGGAGCTAGTAGCGACCAGTGAAGAGGGGGACCAGGAGCTATGTATCGACCCTTGCAACCACAAATACAAACACATTCTCACACACACAAACACACTCACAAATGCACACCTACATACACAAACAAATACACACACACACACACACACACACACACACACACACACACACACACACACACACACACACACACACACACACACACACACACACACACACACACACACACACACACACACACACACACACACACGCACACACACACACACACACACACAAATACACACATAACTGCCCACCAAAATAGATCGCACAAAATTTCATAAGGTTTACATTCTGTGGCAAATAAAAAAAAAGTAATGGGTTGCCAGAGAGCAGGACGGAAAACCAGAGGACTGGAGGATGAGTCTGTGCAGGAAGTTTTGATAGAAGAGTTCATAAAAAGGGATCAAGAGTGAGGAAGGAAGTTGAAAAGCTTATCAACAAAACGGAGCAGAGGATGGGTGCAGAAAGCAGGAAATGGGAGCTACAAGCCACACAAACAGAAGCTAGGATACAGAGCTTAGAGGAGGAACTAAAAAAACTGAATCAATCTAAACAACCAAAGTGCAATATGGGCATGACAGAAGGAAGTGGTATATCAGTAACAAACTTGGAGACTGATGGGAATGATGGAATTCAGCCATGTACAGAGGCCCTATCAGAACATCGTGGAGCCTGGTAAAAAAGAGCAAACCAGTAACAAATGATGGGACTGAAAGAAATTAGAGTGCTAAGCTATACACAGCAGCCCTAACAGACCACAACAGTGCACAGGAAAATCAGAGGAGGGAAAATGAAAGGCCGCTGGGTACAAGCACAACAGATAGAGAGGGGACTGAAGAAAGGCAAAATGTTATTTAGGTAATTAAATCAAATCACATGATACAAAGGGAAATGCAGTGGGAGGAAGGAGCAGGACAACAGGGGGATAAAAAATGATTGAAAATATCATGAAAACAATAAGAAAGGACGACTTGACCCAGTTGAAAATTTAATGAGTTCATGGGGGTCTGCAAAAGGAAGGAACCGACCAGTCAAAGTGATCTTCAGGTCAGAAATGGCTCGGAACAGGATCCTACAGGAGAAAGCATGACTAAGGGATGCATCAGAATACTGATGGGTGTACCTTGACCATGACAGAACACGAGAAGAAAGAGTGAAACTGAAAGAGAGAGTACATAGACACAAGGAGGAAAGAGAGGCAAGGATGGAGAAGGGCAGGAGAAAGCAGACTCAGGAGGAAAAGCAAATACAACCTCCCTCAGAACCGCCTACAGAAGTTCCTCAACCCCGGCAACCCCATTGCAACCAAGCACACTAACTCAAACCCCCAGATGTTGTACCCACAGCCCCCAACTCCCACCACAAACTCCACCCTCACAGCAACCCTCTATAGTATCTCAAAAGGTATCCTTCCCCAACCCCAATGTATTACCGCACAGTACTAGAAGGGAATAACAAATAAATGTGAGGAATAACGTGACAGAATGAAGGAGATATCCCCAGACATCATAGCACTCACAGAAACGAAACTCACAAAGATGGTAATAAATGTGATCTTAACATCAGGATATCAGGTCCTGAGGAAATATAGAAGGAACAGAGGTGGAGGAGGAGTTGCAATGTTCATCAAAAACCAGTGAGAATTTGAGGACATGGAAGGAATGGACATAATAGGCGACAGGGACTACAGAGTAGGAACAATTCAGTCTGCAGGCCCTAAGGTGGTAATTGAAGTAATGTACAACCTGCCACAGAACAGCAGGAGGCAAAGAGAAGAATATGAAGAGAGCAACAGAGCAATTGTGGACACACTAGCTGAGGTGGCCTGAAAGGCTAACATGGGTAAGGCAAAATTACTAGGAAGACTGGACCTCGTATTCACCTTGAGTAGTTAAGACATCGAGGATATCACATACTAAAGGCCCCTCGGAGCTAGTGATCGCGTGGTTCCTAGCTTTGAATACTTAATAAAGTTACAAGTGGAGAGGGAAGCAGAAGTAGGATGGGAGAAGCCAAACTACAAACGGGAGGACTACACAGGCATGATGAATTTCCTGCAAGAGGTTCAGTGCGAAAGAGAATTGGTGGAAAATTTAGTAAACGAAATGAAGGACTGTGTGACAAACAGTGCAAGGATTCAGAGGAGAGATTTGTTTCCAAGGGCAACAGAAATACTGGGAAGACCAGAAAGAGCCCTTGGTTCACCCCAAGTTATAGAGAAAAACCTAGGAAAGAATCCAGGAAGCCCAGGAAAATAAAAAAATTAGTCGAAAAGCCAAACAAGAATATGTACAGATAAGGAGGGAGGCACAGCGGCAATTCGAAAACGACATAACATCGAAAGCCAAATCTGACCGGAAGCTGTTCTATAGCCACATCAGGAGGGAAACAAGAGCCAAGAACCAGGTAATCAGACAGAGGAAGGATGGTGGAAGGCTCACAAGAAATGACTGAGAAGTACGTGAGAAACCTAACACGAGATTTAAAGAAGTATTTACAGTGGAGAGAGGAAAAACTCTGGAAAGCCGGAATCGTGGGATACACCAGCTAGGGATACATCAACAAGGAAATCGTAGGATACAACAGAAAGTGATCCAGCAACAAGAGCTGGACGAAATACACACAACCGAGGAGGAGGTGGAGATTCTGTAAGTGAACTACATTCCTCAAAGGCAGCGGGACCTGACAACATCTCTCCGTGGATCCATAGAGAAGGAGCAGAGATGCTGTGCGTGCCACTAACAACAATCTTCAACACATCTATCGAAACTGGGAAACTACCTGAGGACTGGAAGACGGCAAATGTCGCAATTTTTAAGAAAGGTGATAGACATAAGGCATTAAACTACAGACCAGTGTCTCTGACATTTATAGTATGCAAAGTCACGGAGAAGATTATCGGGAGATGAGTGGTGGAGCACGTAGAAAGGAACAAGCTTATACACGACAACCAAGTCTGACGGTTTCAGGGAAGGAAAATTCTGTCACAATCCTAATAGAGTTTTATGACAAAGTAATGGAAGAAAGATAAGACAAAGAGATGGGTGGGTAGACTGAATTTTCTTGGACTGCAGGATGGCTCTTGACATAGTTCCATACAAGAAATTAGTGCAAAAGCTAGAGGATCAGGCACGCATAACATGAAAAGCACTGCAGTGAATCAGAGAATACCTGACAGGGAGGCAACAACGAGTTATGATACGTGACGAGGTGTCAGAGTGGGTGCCTGTGATGAGTGAGATTCCACAGGAATCTCACTCATCGCAGGAGGTTTCTGGTATATGTGAATGACATTTAAGAAGAATTAAATCGGACGAGGATCAGATAGGACTACGAAAGGACCTGGACAGGCGGGAAGCCTGGTCCAGCAACTTGCTACTGGAATTTATCCCCACCAAATGCAGTCATGAAGATTGTGGAAAGGCAAAGACCACAGGCAGAGTACAGGTTAGAGGGTCAAAGACTGGAAACCTTACTCAAGGAAAAGGATCTTAGAGTGAGTATAATATGGAGCACATCTCCTGTTGTGCATATCAACCGGATAACTGCTGCAGCATATGGGCATCCGGCAAACCTAAGAATAGTGTTCCGATACCTCAGTAAGAATTCATTGAAGACTCTGTACATAGTATACGTGAGGCCCATATTGGGGTGTGCAGCACCAGTTTGGAACCCGCATCTTGTCAAGCACATTAGGAAATTAGTAAGTGCAAAGGTCTGCAACGAGACTAGTCCCGAAGCTAAGGGGCATGTCCTACGAGGAAAAATTAAGGGAATTCGACCAAACAACACTTGAGGAGATAAGAGATAGGGGTATATGATAATTACATGTAAAATACAGAAGGAATCGACATAGTGTACAGAGAAAGGATGTTCCAGATATGGGGCACAGCAACAAAGGGTCACAGTTGGAAGACTCAGATAAGTCTCAGGGATGTTAGGAAATGCTTCTTCTGTCATAGAGCTGTCAGGAAGTGGAATAGTCTGGAAAGAGATATAGTGGAGGCAGGATCCATAGATAGCATTACCAAGAGGTATGATGAAGCTCATGGAGCAAGGAGAGAGTGACCTAGTAGCGACCAATGAAGAGTCAGGACCCAGGAGCTATGATTCGACCTCTGCAACCACAATTAGGTGAGTGCAATTAGGTGAGTACACACACAGACATACAGACATACACATACACACAAACACAAACACAAGCACAAACACTCAAACACTTAAACTTGAAGGGGTTCCTAGACTGCAAGAGAACGAGGATAGAATGAGAGAGATAACACAGAGACGAAAGAAGCAAGAAATAGAGATAAGGCTAGAGTCAGGTAGAAAACAACCAGACTCGAGTGGATCAAAGAGCTACAAATACTCACAAAACCATCCTCAGAAACATGCAGCCAAACACACCTCATACTCACAACCCCCATCCCACAATACACAGTAGAACCCCATAGCGCCCTTCCAGGACTCCCCCCTCCCCCCCGCTACGCCCATAACCCTCTCTCCACGAAAACAATATTGGAGAGGAAACTGAAGGTGTGTGGTACAACGAACAAGTGGGAGGAGAGGCACGAAAGAATAGCAGAGGCATCACCAGACATCTTAGCCCTCACAAAAACCAGGCTCTTAGGAATGAAAACAAATGGCATCTTTCCATATGGATATCAGATACTAAGGAAAGACAAAGGGAATAGGAGAAGGTGGAGGAGTAGCACTGCTCATCAAAAAACAATGGGATTTTCCGGAGTTGGAGAGAGGGGACAGAGGAGAGGCAAGGCGTTACATAATACGAACACTTCAGACTGGAGGTCCCAAGGTGGTGATTGCAGTGATATATAACCCACCACAGAATAACAGGAGGCCAAGACAAAAATATGATGTGAGTAACAGAGAGATGATTCTTGAGTAACAGAGAGATGGTGCCTCGAGGCGGGAGAATTTGTCGGAGGATATAATCCCGTCTGGCTGCTAGACTTTATAAAGGACTCAATTTAATGAGTTCCTGCTAATTCACCAATTTTACCTATTCGGAACGACATATTTACATATACGTAGTGCCGAATAAGTAAAACTTGCTATTTTGGCTTAAATAGCAACACACTTCTTGGCGAACGGGGCAAGTGAAAATTTATTTATGCAATAATTTACCAAAAATAGTTAGTTAGTTAGTTAGTTAGTTAAAGATTAGCCGGTATTCTCCCGGCCCGGGCCTTGTCCAAGTGGTGGCCCGGCCTTGGCTCCCTCTTTAGGGAGTGTCTGAGACCTAAGTCTCCCATGGGAGGAGGCACAAGTACCTCCTCATCTTTGGGACCAACTGTCCCCAGGCCTAGCCACAAGCTAGGCCTCTCTGGTCTGCCATCCCCGCCTCAAGGGGGCAAATGGGAATGACAGTCTTATGAACTAAAAGCTCGGGCTCAGGCACCTACCCTACCCTAGAAGGGCTGGGCATGGTGTCGATCGTTACCAAAAATAATTCTGAATCTAACAAAAATATATTTCATTGTGTTTTTTATGAAATTATTTTAAACTTATGTAAAATATATTGAGTTGGATTATGTTAAATTAAACTGCGCTTGTTATAATAAGGTTAGATAAGTTTCCCACAAAATCATTAATTTTTTTTATAACTTAAATGAAAAAATACGTCTTTAAATGTATATGAGAACATTTTAGAAAGAACTTAATTTTAAATGAGTTCCTGCTAATTGACCAGTTTTACCTATTTGACACAACATATATATATATATATATATATATATATATATATATATATATATATATATATATATATATATATATATATATATATATATATATATATATATATATCCTGCTGAATAGGTCAAACTGGTTATTTATTGCATTCACAAATTTTCGCTTGCCCTATTCGGCAAGAGGTGCATTACTATTTAAGCCAAAATCGCAATTTTTGCTTATTCGGCACGACATTTATATGTATATATTAATGGGTGGGTGTTTGTGTGTGTGTGTGTGTATGTGTGTTACTGTGGGTGTAGGTGTAGGATTTTCTGTGTGGAAGAATGTTTGTTTGTGTGTTCACAGTATATATGTAAGAGTGTATTTATACGCTAACTATTAATTCGTTTTAAAATTCTATTGAAGTGTGCTGTGGTGGTGGTGGTGTTGTGGCCAGGCTGATTCAGTATACGTGTGTGACTGACAGGTAGCGTTGAGACTGTCCTGTCGACCAACACATCCCAATACAATATACTCTATTTCTCTGTTTTTCCTCATTTTTAGCTGTCTATTTTTTGTTATTTTTTTTCATACCCACTTTTTTTCTTTTCACATTGAAACATGTGGATTTATTTGAGAAATTCGGAGTGTTTAGGTTTTGTTGTAATTTTTTAAACTTCTTGTAACATCTATATTCCATTTCTGTCGGCAATAAGCAGCTCAAATTTGTATATGATCTTTTAACTTGCATATTATTTGTCTCTCTTAAAACCTTGATTGTTAAACAGTGTAAAACAATACCCTAAGTGTCATAGAATTATTAAGAAAAAACTATGAATAAGAAGGCTAGGGTCGAAATAGGAATATTCAACCATTGTATCTCTAACTTCAAAGAATAACACCAAACATTGTTAAGAGTTGGTGACAAGTTGGTCCTGCTGGTTTTCTTGGTCAAACTTGAAAAAGAATGTTTGAACAGCTTTCGGCTCCTATTTCTTAGCTATATACTAAATACGGTAAAAATCTAGAAGTTGGAGAGTACCTCTGAAGTACATAATAAAGTCTCCGTGGAAGTTAAGAGTTGCATGGAAGTTCGTGAGGAAGGTACCTAACAGGAAACTTTATAATCCATTACAAGGCTGTCTGCTGAGAAGAGCAATTTACCTCTTTCTTCATTGAAAGTTTTCTATTAATTTCTGAATGGCTGTAGCAAGGAAAGTAAAGAGGGACTTTTTCAACACACTCTAATCTCTACGGCTACTACAAGTATGAAACAGAAGATAAATACCAAACGCTTCTGTAAAAATGGACAAATAAATTTCACTTGTGAGAGGATTAGATGGATGGCATTTGCTACTCCATTTCTGCACAGAACTGTGTCTGCTAATACTTTTGCATTAATATACATCTAGTTCTACATCTAAATACTGTGCTAAAGGAAAACTTGAGCAACCCGATATCCGTGTGTTGAAGGAACTATCACCAGGATTCCACTACCCGGAGGTTACTTTGTCTGTATAAAACCTACGCTTGTAAAGCAAACATTCAGCTGATGCTTAAAAGATTGAATAAATTAGATTCCACCTACTACAGTGGGAAGGCTATTCAAATTTTTTATCAGTTTGAAAATATTTTTTTAAAAAATAATCTTTATGAATATTCTGTCAAGAAATTTCATACTGTCCAGTAGTAATGTTTTACTTTGCATTCACAAAGATATTTATAATTGAACATACTGAACTCGTTAAATATCTTGAAGGCTTGTGAAGGGTCTCTTCGTAGTATCAGTTCTCGTAGAGGGACAAGGTTGGTTTTGTTACTCATTAATGATATGAGTTTATCAAAATAATACATTTAACAGAGGACTATAATTTACCAGCATCCTAAAGATGGACTCAGGCATAACCATTGCACAGCATTAATTGTCCTTCATTTGGATCGTGTTCGAAATTAATTGCTGCTATGCCACTCGTCAAATTCGCGTTTCTGCTTACAATATATTGCTTAGTACATTTAAAATAAGTGATTATAAACATTTTACTATCTGTCTCTTTCCTTGTCTTTGAGTTTGGTTTTTCCATAGATATTATCCTTACATAATAACTTCATGTCATTAAAATTTGCGGTTTTAAAAATAGGCTGCAATTGTGGATCCTCTCTTAGAAGAAATGTTGATACTGTATACTCATTCCTTTATTATAAGAAATGTGAATCATATACGCAGTATATCGTAAGAAATATAAGAAATATACACCAAACAACACCTCTCTTTGTTTGGGTAGACTGAGAAGAAAAGGCGTGCAGATAACTATCCCTGATAGTTGGAATTCGTATATTTTGAAACTAGGTATAACTAATTCTTCTGCATATTAAGGTATCCAAAAAATGGTAAGTGGCTATATCTAAAAACTCATGTTAAAACTGAGTATTTCTACTCAGTGAATTGAATCGCCCTAGAACCCTGGTACATTAAGAGAGACCAGAAGGACAACAAATACATCATCGATGTATAATTGCCAGGCAAGCTCACAGTCACCTACAGTGGCAAGCAGCTTACTCTAAAAGTATTTCCTGAAAACGTTAGCTAAAGCGTTTGGCAAATGTGAACCAATTATCATTTCATACACATGGCTGTAAAAACTCACTTCACGAGAAAAATGTGTTGGGAAAATATAAATGAATAAGGTTCGTAAGGTACAGGAAATTTCAGAGCTCTTTCGGTGAACTAGCGCCTCAGAAAATTAATCGTGCCAGTTAGACTCCCGTGACAAACCATTAACCTCAAAACAATCCATTTATCTGTTTTCAGAATTTCTATTTCTTATTTTCCTGATAACGTTGTTTGAACTTATTAAGTGTGAACTCGAAAATATACCTTCAAAAGGGCTGCTGATATAAAAATGGAAGTAAGCTCATGAATTGGCTCATGAAGAGCACGGGTTTGAGGTCTCCACTCTACACTAACGTTATGTGTTGTGTAGATATATAAATTATTAGAGGTTTGGTCTGGCTACTAGGAAACTGCTGAGAAATCTTTGGTTCGTGCCTACACCTTGTGCATAATTGTTCTTTGCTTTAAAATCACATGTTTTCTAATTTTTTATGGAAATTTGTTCTACAAGGCTGCTGGTACCTTATCGGGAGTGTCGGGAGTGAGAATAAAATTAGTCTCTGAGCTTACTCTCTCCTAAATTTAACCGGCAGAAGACATTGTGCTTCTAGTGTAGTGGTGGTGTGGAGCTCTAGAGAGTCAGGAGACTGGTTTGCATTTCGGTGTGTTGGTTTGAAGTCCTTGGTTGGATCCCCTCCCAGTTGAGGTATTTTTCGATAATTATACTGGGTTCTGTTCCCTGCCAATGCTATGAGCGCTTCCGGTAGGTTGAAAAGTTTTTTTTTCTGTGACTTCATCTTACTCCCCGAGCCTTCTTCCAGTACACCCAACTACCATCCGTACCAGCTACTTCCATGTTAAGTACATCATGCATCGTGCAGCATTCTTTATCATTAAAGGAAGTAAGAACTACAACATCATGCAAGTGACATTATATAGTTTTTTTTTCATCCTTTTCAGTCAAAGATGTTTAAGATTATTTACTTGTTTTCCATAAGAAGAGGCTCGATTAAGTCAGGATTAAGAGGTAAAAGTACCAAGCTACTTACCTGTTGCTATTTAATATTATTTAGAGGGTCATGCAAGGTAAATAATTTGCTATAATTAACATGGAAATGAACATGAGAAATAAAAAGACATTGCATTTTATTTAATTTTCATTCGTATACAACACATGACAATATTGATTAAAACTCTTTTCGTTACATAACCTTTAATCGTATGTAAGGTAATTATACTTGGTAACAGATACTAAGTTTTAGTCTTATATTGAAGATAAATATAAACATCATCAGTATTAAAACTAACAAATATTGGGTTATCGACGACATAGTTATTACTTTAACAACTATAAATCATGCCATATTTACATACTATATCGACTTCCTGAAAAACCTTAATATATCTTCCTTCTCCTTCGTCTCGCTCTTCCTCCGCGCTTCTTCTCTTCTTCCTCCACTTTCCTGCTCCTCCTCTACTTTTTTCCCTTCTCTTCTTCATTCTTGCTCCTCTTTCTCTTTCCCCTGTTCCTCATCCTTCTCTTTTGTCTCCTCACAACACAGCCTTGCGTCACTACCAGAACCAAAACCACCAAGATTACCAGCTACAACCACCACCAACTATCACCTGTATTCCAACCAACATCACCAGTTGCCACTATCACCACCACTACCTCGACCAAACTATATTTACCATCCACCACAACCCCCATCATCTACAACAAATTCGTAGTTTTGATCATCCTTATATTCAAGTTATATTCTTAGCACATATTCCACGTAATTGATAAATTAACGAATAATTAAGTTTCCTCTCGTACTAACGACTCTTTCCCCATCACGGTTCTTATCTCCCCCACACACTTCTATTATTCCATGTCACTTCCACACAACTTGCCCTTTGCCCCCTGCCTCTCTCTCTCTTTCTCTCACCTTGTCTCCTCTACACTCTCTTCCTTTTGCTTTGTGTCCACCTCTTTCTCTGTCTTTATCTCCCTGTATTCTTAACTCACTCTGTGTCTATCTCTATCACACTCTCTCTCATAACTATTTTAAAATCATTCTTCTTGAATCTTTTCTCTACTTCACAATTCTCAAAGAAACTTTTAGTTCATCATGGGTTATTAACTTTCTAATTTAAAATACGACACTCTTTCTCAACTGAAAAGAATACTTATTCTCTACAACCTTGTTGGTAACATATGTACCAACATTACTTACAACCTGAATACATATCCCACTTAGTGTTCCTATTTCCGAAGGGAATTTCAGAATAATTTTTTTTAATATTCATCCATACAATACTAGCATTGATAAATTATGATCATATTAAAAATTAATTTTTTATACGTAAACAAAGTATTTGGAATGGCATTATTTAGTAATTACAGGTAATTTATGTTTCAAAGTATTTAGACCATTATCCTGGGGTAACCCAGGATAATGGTAAACGAAGACAACTGTTTGAAAATGGTAGACAAAACACACTTTGATTTTTTTAATGGCAGTTAACTAGTATTTTACACTAGGCAGCGAAAAATTTAATGGAAGTCACAGGTTATGGAGCTTTCTCCGTACAGGAAAAGGCGTTTCTTCTGAGAAGAAAGTGTATTTCAAAGGCAGATATTGCAAGTGATTTTTTTCGAAGACGGTGATAGACAAAGGTAATAAGATAAAGTGTTCAAGAGAATGTTATCAAGACATTTAGTTTTAAACTCATAGTTAAAAAAAAAAAAACAAATTAAATTTACCCTGTGAAGTTTAAACTAAATGTCTTGATAACATTCTCTTGAATATCTTGTTTTATTCGTTTTTCCAAAACAAGGATACATGAAAGGTAACGCCCACTGGTGATTAATGGATCATACTAAAGTACATTGCCTCATATTACTTTGTTTTGATTTTCCATGTGCATTTGAATCATTATTAAATTAAAATACTTACAGAAAACGTGCTGAAATAAAAGTTAATTGTTTCTTATACTTCTTTTATTAAAAAATAATAATACTAAGATTAGCGAATAAGTTTTCTCTTTTGGTGAGACGAAGCTTATATCTTCACTTTTCAATTTTTTATTTGGAATAGGTTTATAAATTTAATTGGTTCTCGGAAGAATTAAAGATTAATAAAAATATAATCCAGTTATACGGCAATTTACTTCATAAAAGGTATCACAGGTAAATTAACTGGGTGACCCTTCAGGTCTTCTGACTACAATAAAGTCTCCAAAAGCATTTCAATATCTAGGATGTTCAAGTCCCAAATCTGTTTTTCTTAAGAAAATGAGATGACTTTCATAGACAATCAGACAAAGAATTTTTTTATCTATATATATATATATATATATATATATATATATATATATATATATATATATATATATATATATATATATATATATATATATATATATATATACATATATATATATATATATATATATATATATATATATATATATATATATATATATATGTCGTGACGAATAGGCAGAACTTGCGATCTTGGCTTAAATAGAACCGCTTATCTTGCCATATAGGACAAGTGAAAATTTGTGTATGCAATAATTTCGCCAAAATCATTCTGAACATAACGAAAAAAATATATTTCACTGTGTTTGTTTAGTATTAAATTATTGTAAACAAATCTAAAATATATTTAGTTGGGTTAGGCAAAAATAAATTATTCTTGTTATGATAAGGTTAGGTAAGTTTTCTAAGTTCCTTTTGGTGCAAAATTAAAATTTTTTACATCAACATTAATGAAAAATATATATCTTTAAAGGTATAAGAGAAAATTTTACAAAAGACTTTATTTTAAATGAGTTCTTGCTAATTGACCAGTTTTACATATTCGGCACGACATATATATATATATATATATATATATATATATATATATATATATGTATATATATATATATATATATATATATATATATATATATATATATATATATATATATATATATATATATATATACATATATATATTATATATATATATATATATATACATATATATACATATATATATATATATATATATATATATATATATATATATATATATAATATATTTATATATATATATATGTATATATATTTATATATATATATATTATAAAATATATAGGGAAGTACCACCTCTATAGCTGGAATGGGGACCCTCATCCTCAGAGAAGACAATAAACGTACCTCATGGAAAACTCAAGGTTCTCCCCGGAAGAGCGTAAGATATGGAAGAGGGTTAGGTACCTAGCGATTGGGAGAGAGCATGCATAGTTCCTTTGTATAAAGGAAAAGGGGATAAAAGAGAGTGCAAAAATTATAGGGGAATAAGTCTGTTGAGTATACCTGGTAAAGTGTATGGTAGAGTTATTATTGAAAGAATAGGATAGCAGATGAATAAGGAGGCTTTAGGAAAGGTATGGGGTGTGTAGACCAGGTGTTTACAGTGAAACATATAAGTGAACAGTATTTAGATAAGGGTAAAGAGGCATTTATGGATTTGGAAAACGCAAATGACAGGGTGGATAGGGGGGCAATGTGGCAGATGTTACAGGCGTATGGTAGAGGAGGTAGGTTACTGAAAGCAGTGAAGAGTTTTTACGAGGATAGTGAGGCTCAAGTTAGAGTATGTAGGAAAGAGGGAGATTATTTCCCAGTAAAAATAGACCTTAGACAAGGATGTATGATGTCACCGTGGTTGTTTAATATATTTATAGATGAGGTTGTAAGAGAAGTGAATGCTACGGTATTGGCAAGAGGTGTGGAGTTAAACGACAAAGAATCAAACACAAAGTGGGAGTTGTCACAGTTGCTCTTTATTGATGACACTGTACTTTTGGGAGTTTCTGAAGACAAGTTGCAGAGGTTGGTGGATGAATTTGGTAGGGTATGTAATAGAAGAAAATTAAAAGTGAATATAGGAAAGAGTAAGGTTATGAGGATAACAAAAAGATTAGGTGACGAAAGATTGGATATCAGATTGGAGGGAGAGAGTATGGAGGAGGTGAATGTATTCAGTTATTTAGGAGTGGACGTGTCAGCAGATGGGTCAACGGAGGATGAGGTGAATCACAGAACTGATGAGGGAAAAAGGGTGAGTGGCGCACTTAGGAGTATGTGGAGACAAAGAACTCTGTCCGTGGAAGCAAAGAGGGGAATGTATGATTGTATAGTTGCACCAACACTCTTGTATGGGTGTGAAGCATGGGTGACGAATGATGCAACGAGGAGAAGGCTGGAGGCAGTGGAGATGTCGTGTTTGAGGGCAATACGTAGTGTTAATATAATGCAGAGAATTCGTAGTTTGGAAATTAGGAGAAGGTGTGAGATTTCCAAAATTATTATCCAGAGGGCTGAGGAGGAGTTGTTGAGGTGGTTCGGACATGTAGAGAGAATGAAGCAAAACAGAATGACTTCGAGAGTATATAAATCTGTAGTCGAGGGAAGGCGGGGTAAGAGTCGGCCTAGGGAGAGTTGGGGGGAGGGGGTAAAAGAGGCTTTGTGTGCGAGGCGCTTGCAGTTCCAACAAGCATGCGTGAGCGTATTTGATAGGAGTGAATGGAGACAAATGATTTTTAATACTTGACGTGGTGTAGGAGTGTGAGAAAAGAAACATTTATGAAGGGATTCAGGGAAACCGGCAGGCCGTACTTGAGTCCTGGAGATGGGAAGTACAGTGCCTGCACTCTGAAGGAGGGGTGTTAATGTTGCAGTTTAAAAGCTGTAGTGTAAAGCACCCTTCTGGCAAGACAGTGATAGAGTGAGTGATGATGAAAGTTTTTCATTTTCGGGCCCCCTTGCCTTGGTGGGAATCGGCCGGTGTGTTACTAAAAAAATAAAAGTAATATATATATATATATATATATATATATATATATATATATATATATATATATATATATATATATATATATATATATTTATATATATATATATATATATATATATATATATATATATATATATATATATATATATATATATATATATATATATATATATATATATATATATATATATATATATTTATATATATATATATATATATATATATATATATATATATATATATATATATATATATATATATATATATATATATATATATATATATATATATATATATATATATATACATATATTTATATATATATATATATATATATATATATATATATATATATATATATATATATATATATATATATATATATATGTCGCGCCTAATAGATAAAACTGGTCAATTACCAAGAACTCATTTAAAATAAAGTCCTTTCTAAAATTTTCTCTTATATGTTTAAAGATATATTTTTTCATTAATGTTAATGTAAAAATTTTTAATTTTGCACCAAAAGAATCTTAGAAAACTTACCTAACCTTATTATAACAAGCACAATTCATTTTAGCCTAATCCAACTAAATATATTTTAGATACGTTTTCAAAATTTAATACTAAACAAACACAGTGAAATATATTTTTATCGTTAGGTTCCGAATGATTTTTGTGAAATTATTGCATACACAATTTTTCGCTTGTCTTATATGGCAAGATGAGCCATATATTTCACTTTAAATTATTATTATATATCCATGTCAGACTCCTCCTCCTCCACTTTCTTTACCTCCTCCTCCACCTTCTCAGTTTTGTTCCCCCTCTCTTCCTACCCGTGGGTTCATTACATTTCAACAAATACCTACAAAAAAAAATATTTTTTTCATCACCATCTGAAATTTAACAAATTCAATTCAAATATGAATTGATGAATCCATTCGTATTTCTCCAGCTTTGTGCATTATACAATATCTTAAGTAATTTCTTAATGACTTAAGGTATTTCTTTAATCAATATATGCAGATATCTTAACCATACTGGATAGAATCATCAATGATAACTTTAGACATGTAACAACTTCAAATTTAATTTCATAAATAATCTGTGATTTCGTAAAATCTTTGTTGTTTGACAAAAAATAAATATTAACAAATAAAATAATTTGTCACATGACAAAAAAATGGGGAACAAAATTAATTATTAAAGCAAAAGTAAGAAGGTGAAACACTTCAGTCAGTGTTTTTTTTCAGTCGACGAGACTATTGATCAGAACTGTTACTATTAATGGTACACATGTTTAATAATCTACTTGGTAAAACATGAAGGAACTTCATCTTGTACCCACATCCATTATGGATAAAAAAGTTTCACCCCGTCCCATCTCAACACCTGAGCCATCTCAACACCTGAGCCATCTCAACACCTGAGCCAGTGGAGGTAATGACTGCGGGTGGGACGTCTCTGAAACCTTATGCAACGATAAGTTATACCTCGCTCGCGACGGTTAAAAGAAAACACGAAAGAAGAAGCGAGAAAAGAAATTAAAGGTAAGCTAACCCTGTAAAATATCCTTAGACACCAACTCAGATCAATTTAATAGATATTCGACTTTAATCCAGTAATACCAACTGTGTCAAGTCTATGTATAATGACTTAAAAATCAGTCCAATTGTCAATTATTTAGAGGACAAAATGTTACCGAAATAATAAACATTTTAGCTGAAAATGGTGGGACACTAAAAAATGATTCACTGCTAAAGATATGTCGCAGACACTAACTTTTTTAAATGTTTTAAGTATAGACACAGACCTCAGAAATTCTCATTCTAGGAAACAGTTAAAGATCACAGAATGATGGATAACCTACTAATTAACTTTAGATTTCTTTTATCATAGAACTTATGAAGAATTTTATATAGTATTTTCATTAAAGGCCATTATGAGGATCCTAATGAAGATTAAAGAAATAATTTTTAAATGATCTTATATGTAGATTCTCTATGATACTGGTAAGCCGAATACATACATATAAGAACTCTGAATAGTCAGATACTCTACATATACATACACATCAGATCTTTTTGGTAGATTATTTTCCCAAGAATTCCATCTGTGTATTTTACACAGATGATATAATTAACAGCACTGGATGCTTAAAATTATTCTCACTAATACTTAACATATTACATTTTTGACCCTAACTTACAGTATACGTAAGCTTTCTTGGTCAGAAAAAAATGAGAGGGTCTTAATGTCCATGAATCAAATATTCTGTAATTACTAATATTTGAAGTGGGATTATTAGTATATATGTAGTTTGTTAAGAAAAGGTCTGGTGTGTTGTGGTTGTGTGGGGGGGGGGGTCGCTTAGATCTATAGACCTATCCCTGTTCATATCATGTGGTAATAAACCTACAGCCGTAGTAACTCCAGTAGGTAAGTGAGATTATTGTTCTATAAAACCTCAGATAAGGTCATTAATGAGTTTTTCCTCATGATAAATTAGCCTGTATACATTCCATTACCAACATAACCAACACCACTGTCGTCACGCATCTGACCATTTCCAACTATACTGCATTTGGATCAGTTACACAAATGCCTCTATTGTGTTCTGTGTCCCATTGCATGGCTCAAACAAGAAAGATACCTGGGGTACCCAGAGGGTGTTTTGGGGGTCAACGCCCCTGCAGCCCTATCCTCGACCAGGCCTCGCGGTGAATAAGGGCCTGATTAACCAAGATGTTACTGCGGTCGCAAGTAAAACCGACGTAAGAACCACATCCCAGCTGGTCGGGAACTGATTTTAGGTGCCTGTCCAGCTCGATATTTTCTATTTCTTTGGCCAGTGCCTCCTTACATATCTCAGAAAGACTGGCCCCTTTGAGCAGCACTATGATTCCTCTCCTTCGTCTGTAGAGGGAGCGTCTCTCTCTAGTTTACATCATCTCTTCTTTATTCTTAAGGGAATGTGCCTTGAGAATACTTCTAGTTAATTCTTTGTAAGCAAAGGTTCAAATCCTAGTTCTTCATTTAGAACATGGTTAATTTGTTCCTACTGAATGTTTTTGTTACTGAAGCTGAATTTGGTGAAGGTACCCTCATAGCAAATTTCATTTTGATGGTTAGGAGCCTTGCGCATACATGTCTATACTTCGATTACGTTGTGATCTAAGTGTATTGTCTGTTATATTTTGTACCAAGTTATCATTATCAGTGACCATAAGGTCAAGTGTATTTTCCAGTCTTGTTGATCCACTATTTGCTGGCTTAAGGTTTATATGTTGCAGAGATTAAATAGCTCATGTGTGTGTGAATTTTCCTCTGAGCTGCTTGCTAGAGTATCTTTGCTGAAACATTATTTGCCATATTTCTCCATTATGGGTGTCTTTAGTTCAAATTACCCAGTAAGAAGATATTTTGGGCCGGGGCTGGAAGATTTTCTAAATAATCGGTCAATTTTCAAAATCTGTTCCTTGAATTGTTGGGAAGTTGTGTTTGGGGGCTAGTATACAACCAAAATGACATGATTTTGGTTTTTAATCTTTGCTGAAAAAACTTCAACTATATCATTTGTGACGTTTAGCAATTCCGAGCAAATGAGCGACTCTGAGAAATACAAGCCAACCCTCTCTTGTTGCCTGCTCTTTCTGTTGCATCTTAAGTTACACTCTGGGATTCATATTTCGTTGTCAAAGTGATCCTTTGTATGGGTCTCTGTGAAAGCCACAAATATTACATCTCACTCTCTGAGAGTCCACTGATGAAGGGTATTTTGAGAGTAAGACACATGTGCAACATCTGGGTATCTTTATTGTAGACGTTTCGCCATCCAGTGGCTTTATCAATACAAATTCTAGGACATAACTTGAAGACAGTAGAACTATGTACAGAAGATAAGGTAATCAGTCCCTCAACCTAGGAGTAAGTGCGAACAGCACCATAGTCGTGGAGATTCTGAAGCAGAAGAAAGAATCCTAGCGCTTATATAGTAACGTCAGGTGAAGCAGACGAGGGCAAATTCACTGGTAGGCGGGATTCCCCAGTGGAAGTAGATCCTTCCCAAAGAGATGGGTTAGTTGTAGTAGTAGTTGTCGTAGTCGTGAAGGTTATGTACATGTCCTCAGAATTAAGATTCCATGATGTTGCAGTGTCTGACAAGTTGTGTACGAATGGTATATAATACCGACAAGATGAGAGTAAGACACATGTGCAACATCTGGGTATCTTTATTGTAGACGTTTCGCCATCCAGTGGCTTTATCAATACAAATTCTAGGACATAACTTGAAGACAGTAGAACTATGTACAGAAGATGAGGTAATCAGTCCCTCAACCTAGGAGTAAGTGCGAACAGCACCATAGTCGTGGAGATTCTGAAGCAGAAAAAAGAATCCTGGCGCTTATATAGTAACGTCAGGTGAAGCAGACGAGGGCAAATTCACTGGTAGGCGGGATTCCCCAGTGGAAGTAGGTCCTTCCCAAAGAGATGGGTTAGTTGTAGTAGTAGTTGTCGTAGTCGTGAAGGTTATGTACATGTCCTCAGAATTAAGATTCCATGATGTTGCAGTGTCTGAGGGACTGATTACCTCATCTTCTATACATAGTTCTACTGTCTTCAAGTTATGTCCTAGAATTTGTATTGATAAAGCCACGGGATGGCGAAACGTCTACAATAAAGATACCCAGATGTTGCACATGTGTCTTACTCTCATCTTGTCGGTATTATATACCATTCGTACACAACTTGTCAGACACTGCAACATCATGGAATCTTAATTCTGAGGACATGTACATAACCTTCACGACTACGACAACTACTACTACAACTAACCCATCTCTTTGGGAAGGACCTACTTCCACTGGGGAATCCCGCCTACCACTGAATTTGCCCTCGTCTACTTCACCTGACGTTACTCCAGTAGTGATATGAGGGTTTGTAGAATTTCTGTCATTTCCTGCCAGTTGTTTTCTTCCTGACAGTAAAAAGTTTCTTTCACTGTGTTGTTTTCCAAAAATCTGTGTGATCTGTACCTTTTAGTTCCCTGTAAATGCTGTTATTGACAGTATGTTGTAACATTGTCTTTCATGGAATGATTAATTAAACATTTTAGGGTGAAATAATTTACAAGAAGAACTGCATACTTCTTGGTCATGAGGCCACAGCATTCTTTTGGATGGTCAAAACTGTACCTCTTGTTTTTTTTTTATTCAGATATTCCATGCCTATAGATATCCAAGGCATATAATTTTCACGGGTTCGATTTCTGTTTGGTAGGACTTTTTGTAGCTGGGTTCCCAACTGGTGCAGTTTTTCTTGATTCCCCACTATCTGCAGCATCCGTCCTAGCATATTAGAACCACCACAAGTTATTTCTGATAATGTATCAACACCATCCCCTACGGTATCATCCCCATTTTTCCCATCTCTAGCACTAGTACTATTTTGTATTTCTGGATCTTGCATGTTACTTCCATATCAGGACCACTATCTCCATCTAGTGTGCTTTCTTGCATTTCTTTGTCTCTACAAGTACTACTGTCCGCCCAGGCAGCACCAGGGGTGACAGTTCTAGCTGACCTACTCTCTTTACTTTACCAAAACGTCAAAGTAGACTGTCATATGATCCCAAAAGGATATTTTTTTGTTGGTGTTTCTGTCTTTTAGTATAAATGAAATTTGCTCCAACTGTTTTCTGCCTCTTGGGCAGACGCAAAAACATTTCTGTTTTAATACCGGTAGTGGTAAATTGGTCGATATTTGCACATGTACCATGACTCCACGTTTTACAGAAAGTACATGTTACCCAAGCAATTCCTCTCTTGGAACTATTGTTGCAGTTTACACTGGTTTTATTTTTTAATTCTTTTTCAGTGCTGTATATGTAAAATGATTTATAGTTTATTTATAGTTTTAGTGTCACGAACATCAGCGTTAATTATGGTGTACTTGACAGATCTCCTACGTAGGTTAGTTGGTGTAAAATACAACTGAAAAAGGTATTTTTATGTAAAAAGTTTATTGAAAAAAGTATTTGACTTGCGTGTTGAGTGAACTGGTGATCACTGCCAGCTATTATAACCTGGGTATATCACTACATTTCACTGTTTCGTATATTTTTTCTGTGTTGGTTATATAATGATTTATAGATTACTGTTTAAATTTCACGAATATCAGCTTGACTTTTCACAACTTTGCTTTTGATACACTTGACAGATCTCCTAGGTTAGCTGGTGATAAAGTTTGTAGTAAAAAATATTTTTATGCAAAAACTTACTAGAAAAAAAAAGTATTTGATTGCGTGATGAGTATAATGATGACCACTGACAACTCTTGTAAACACTGTTGATTCGAGGTTGTTAGTCTATCACTTCCCTTCACTTTATCGTATTTCTACAAACTGTACTCTATTGTATCACTATGTCTTTACACTATGGTAGGCTAACAGTTAAAAGAAATACACTAAAAACAAACCGACTTGCATGGTAGTATAATGGCGATTGCTAGCAACTCGAGGTTCCCGACCAGTAATATCACTTCTCTGCAATTTACCACCACACCATTTACCATGGTATCGATATCTATACACTATGTTATCTTTCTGTTATACACTGCGATTCTATGATTTACGCTATGTATTACTCTCACGATAACTGTTACCATGTACGTTGCGCATAACACTGTTTAGGAAAATAGACTCCCCTCGTGGGTGCATACCTGGAGTATACGAGGATGGGGTTTCGGGAGTCAACTCCCCCTCGGTCCGGTCCATAACCAGATCTCATGATGGATCAGGGCTTGATCAGCCAGGCTGTTACTACTGGCCACACGTAAACCAACATACGAGTCACAGCCCGGTTGTTCAGGCACGGACTTTAGGTGCATGTCCAGCTCCTTGAAAACAGCCAGGGGTCTTTTGGTATGCTGGGAGGCAGTTGAACAGCATTGGGCCCCTGACACGTATTGTGTTGTCTCTTAGGGCACTCGTGGAGCCCCTACTTTTCAATAGGGGTCTGTTTCATCTTCTGCCGAATCTTTTGCTATCGTAGGGAGTGATTTTCCTGGACTAGTTCCTCTAAGATTTTCCAAGTGAATATTATCATGTATCTTTCTCGCCTGTATTCCACGGAATCCAGATGAAGGGACTTCAACTGTTTCCAGTAATTTAGGGTCTTTATCATACTTTTACATGCCATGAAAGTTCTCTGTAAGTGATCTTGAAAAGATCCGTTAGTGTACAGCAATATTCGAGCCTAGAGAAAAGAAGAGACTTTGTGGAGAAAATTTCTCCAGGAAGAGGGGTATCAGCCCCTTTCAGTCCGTTTAGCCCTTTTCAGCCCATTTCACCCTGAGGGACAACTCTTTCAGAAAGAACAAATGACGTCTAGACTCTCGATCAACAGTTTAATTTTTAACACATGTTCGTACCAGAGCGTCACAGTAGTCACGCCACTCCTTGCAAGAGACAGTGTGGCAACCATAGTGTGAGTTAATGAGAGGAAATTACTCCCTTACTGTAGCAGGAAAATTGCAGAAAACCCTGCACCCACTTGATTTACAAGTTGAGGCTACCATAAACTACCGTCTATGCTCAGACAGCATGAAATCAAACATTTTGTGTTAACTACTGTTGCAGTGTTTAGCAACAAAGGGAAACAACGCTGAAATCAGCAGATCCTTTGTGAGAAGGCAGCAAGGGCTGAGTGTGCCACAGGGCAGATTGCTTTAAGGTGTGGACCGGGGAACTCGGATTCACGCTTGAAGAACAGACAAAGACACTAATGATTCATGCATTTCTGTTCCTCAGAGACAATTTCAACATTCCCGGTAGAACGATTACAGTGAAGTGTACTTATCTTCCTGTTTTGACATTACTGTGAAAGGACAAATGTTGAAGGACAGTCTAGTGCAACAGTGTTCATTGAGAACATTCGTAATGTTCTTCAGTCAAGACAGCAGATACTGGGGTGACATTTAATGGTTCGATACATATGCCCAGATAAGTCTATTTAGGTATGCACTTGGTTAGTTTAGCTACACACTGGATAGCTAAGGCATAACCTATCTAGATTTACCAAAACACCTCGTACTCCACGGGCCATTGTGCCCAAAACCGTAAGTTGAATCAGGATTCGGCTACTGAATGAAATGCTGATATAGTGCTCCTTTGGGGCAATTATTTTCTCATACTTATATTTCATCAGCCATGGGTTTTAGAATAGCTGTTTCACGTTGGAAGAGGCATCTGGATGCAGCTGCAGAGTGGCTGAGACAGCAACAACGCTAAATATCTTATTCCTATAAACAGATACGTAGCATATATTCTACAAATACTCAAACAAGTTTCAAGAGAATCATCATGGGCTTGGCAACTCTAGATCTGAAGGTTCTCATTTTCCATCCTATTGTTTTCCTAGCAGATGTGGAAGAAACATTGTTGTGATCTTTGAAAGTGAAGTTCTCTGACATTATCACTCCCAGGTCCTTCACATTAATATTTCACTCTATTGTGTCGTTGGAATTTGTTTTATAATCCGATACAGTTTAAATTTCCTCGAGTGTTCCATAGTGGAGTAATTGAAATTTATCTTCATTGAAATTCATATTGTTTTCTGTCACCCATTTAAAGATTTGGTTGATGTCCGCTTGGAGATTTGCAGTGTCTTCGACGGATGACACTGTCATGAAAATTTATGCGTCATCTGCAAAGAAGGACACGGTGCTGTGGCTTACATCTCTTTCTATGTCATATGAGGATGAGGAAAAGGATGGGAACGAGTACTGTAACTTGTGGGACACAGCTTTTCACTGTAGCCACCTCTGACTTTGTTTTGCTTACTGTTTCTCTTTGGTTCCTATTAGGAAGTTATAATCCATGTACCAACCTTTCCTGTTATTCCTTTATCACGCTTATTGTGTGCTACTATACCGTGATCGCACATGTCGAAGGATTTTGGAAAGTCTGTGTATTCTACATCTGCTTGTCATAGTGGTCCAGTAGTTGGAATAGGCAAGAGCGACCTGTTCTAAACCCGTGCTGCCATGGGCTGTTTAACAAATGAGTATCTAAGTGAGTTGCGATATTGCTTCTTAGAACCCTTTCAAAGATTTTTATGATGGGGGTACAATAGTGATATCGGTCTGTAATTATTTGCAATTGCTTTACTGCCACCATTTTTTTAGTTGAGATATGTTTAAATGTTTTTAGTGGCTGTGAGATATCCCTTCTGTCTATGCTTCCTCTCCATAGAATGCTTAAGGTACGTGAAACTGGGTTCTTGCAGTTCTTGATGAACACGGAGTTCCAGGAGTCTGAATTGGATCAGAGTGCGTGGGCATGTCATTTATTGTTGTATGAAAGTCCTGTGGTTTTAGGATAATATCAGAAATTTTTGAATTAACCAAATTTTGAGTCTCGATCATCACAAAATAATTTAGATTGTCGACCCTTAGTCTGATTAACGGCTCACTAAACGCTGAGTCATACTCAGACTTCATCATCTCACTTATTTCTTTGCTCTCATCTGTGTAAGTCACAACTCTTTTAATCAGGCGTCCCATATGGGAGGCTATTTTTTACCTAGATTAATTTCATTTATGACTTTAAGTTCTTCCTGTGTTTCTTGTTTCCTGTATAATTCCTTAATTTTAAGTTCGATATTTATTATTCTTTCATTTAGGACATGGTTGATTTGAGTACACTGTAAGTTTTTGTTATCGAAGTTGAATTTGGTGAAACACTCTCATTCTACTATTACTACTACTACTACTACTACTACTACTACTACTACTATTACTACTACTACTACTAATAATAATAATAATAATAATATCTTTATTTCTACAAGTACATGTACAAGGTATACAGGCCTCGCCGTCATCAATGACATACTACTATACAGAGAGCCCCTTGCTATGCAGAGCATTTGAGGCAAGTTATGTCAGTTTTGCCCAAGGATGCGACCCACAACACAGGGGCAGCAGGTGTCTTATGAAAACACGTCCTAATATTTTGCATCCGTACCTGGGAATCGATCCCCGGACCTCAGTATGTAAGCTGAGTGCGCTAACGATCGAGCAACGGAACACCTATGCTGGTTAGAGCACTGTGCATATGCGTTCGTACTTCTGTTATGTAATGATCTGAGCATATTGTCTTTGATACTGTTATATATCGTATCAGGTCACCATTATTAATGAAAATGAGGTCAATTATGTTTTCCAGTCATGTTGACTCCACTATTTGCTAGCTTAAGCAGAATTTGTTGCAGGTGTTTTAGGTATCTTAAGTTGAAATCACCAGTAGCAAGATGTTTGGGGCAGGAGTTGCGAGATTTTCCTGAGAAAAATCATTTTTCAAAAGCTGTTCCTTGAATTGCTGGGAAGTTGCATCAGGAGACTTGTATACTACCATAATGGCAGGGTTTTGGTTTTCAATCTTTACTGCCAACTACATCATTTGAGGTGTATAGTAATTCTGAGCAAATGAGCAATACTGGGACATACAGGCCAACCTCTCCTTGTTGTATGTTTATTCTGTCGCATCCGAATAAGATACAACCTGGGATCCTTATTTCCCTGTCAGTGTGATCCTTTATGTGGGTCTCTGTAAAAGCCGCAAACAGTATATTCAGCTCTGTGAGCGGTCCACTGATGAAAGGTATTTTGGTGTTGATGGCTTTAGACCCTGTATATTTGCAAGGATAAATGTTGTCGTAATAATGGTATGAAGGTGGGCTTTGCTTGCTGGCACTGTTTTATGCTGTTCTAAAGTGGAGGCTGCTGACTCTGCCACCACTCCAGTAGTGATCGGAGGTGGTGTAGTATTTCTGTCATTTCTTGTCAGGGTTTTTTTTCTTCCTGGCACTGAAGAATCTGTCTCTAGGGTGGTTGTAACTACCCTGGTTTCTTTATCATGATGTGAGTGATCTGTATCTTCTTGCACCCATTAAATGGTGTGCCTGACAGTATGCGTTGTAGCATTGTCTTTTATGGACTGAAGAATAATACGTTTCAGAGTGAAAAGTTTACAAGAAGAAGAGTTGCATTTTCCTTTGGTCAAGAGGTCGCAGCATTTTTCGGAAGGTCAAAATTGCACGTCCCACCTGTTTTTCCCAAAGAATAGAATTCGCATGAATTTGATTTATGTTTTGCCTGGATTCTTTTTGTGGCTGCGTTCCCTACTGATGCATTTTTTCTGTTTTCCCACTATCTACAGCACCTGTACCTACCTCAGTACCACCATTAGTTTTACTGGCAATGTATCAACCCCTTTTCCCAAAGCATCATCTCCTTTTTTCCATCTCCAACAGTATTGCTATTTTGCATTTCTGGAACTCGCATATCTTTGTTTTCACCTGTTTCGTCAATACCAGGTTCATTATCTCCACCTGGGTTATTAGGTTTCATTTGTGTATCCTTATAGGGTCTGTCCTCCAAGATAGCACCAGCACCAGGGGTAACAGCTCTATCTAACCCATTCCCTTTACTTTCCCAACTGTTATACAAGACTCAGATTTTCTAAAAAGAACAAAATCCAAGCACCATGAACCAGTCAATGCAGGGGTTTACACTATATCCTGTGGAGGCTGCGACAAGATTTATGTAGATGAAATGCAAGAAACCTCGACACCCGCCTCAATAAACACATTTATGCATGCAGGAACGATAACCTGAACAACGCCTGTGTACGACACCGAGATTCCACCAGTCATCTCATGAAATTCAAGGACGCCCGATTAGTGATCAAAGAAACTAATTTCTGCAGACGCAAGTGCCTTGAATCATCACAAATAGCTGTTTCTAACACAAATAAACAAAACAAAGGCAGCTTCACCATCTCTGAAGTCTTGGCAAGAATCCTCCTGAAAACAGTAAACCCTGCCATCACATAGTCATTCCTGCTAATGCTAAATGAGCACATTACAGAGGATGAACACCGAAACAGGCCTTCTCTAATTCAACCTCCAATAGAAATATTTGTCTAACCTGTTATTTTTATGCTACCCAAGTAATAGATTTTATATCCTTTTACTTATGTCCAAGTTAACTGTTCTACCATATTGTATCACTATTCCTACTACAACTTATATCACTACTACCACTAGCTATGCACCTCACTCTAAGCTTATATATACCCTGTGTGTCCATGTATTGTTTGCAACGGCTTGACAAAGCTCCTGGAGAGCGAAACATTGCCACAATAAAATGTCACATTAGTTGCACTTGTGTCCTTTTACTTTACATATTGTCGGTAATTCTACCAACATATATACAAAGGATAGTTTACTTGTTGGTGTTTCTGTTTTTTAGTATATATGTAATTTTATCCCAGAGGTGTCTCTCACTTGCGCAGACCAAACCACATTTTTCTGATTTAATATCATTAGTGGTGGATTGCAGTATGTCTACACATCAACCATGACTCCATTTTCCGCATAGGTTACATGCAACCCAAGCGATACCTCGCTTGGTACTACTGTTGCAGCTTATTCAAGTTTTCATGATAGTAGTTTTTTTCTGTGTTCTGTATAGTTATACATAAATTTGTCAATGTTTTATTTATAATTTTATAGAATATTTATAGTTGCAGTGTCCCAAACATCAACTTTACTCCTGGTACACTTGACAGGTTTCCTAGGCAGGCTAGCTAATGTAAAAGTCTACTGTAAAAGTATTTTGATGTAAAAAAACGTATTTGACTTGCGTATTGAGTGATAAGATGACCGCTGGCTACTTTTGCAATGTGTGGAGGGTACTGGTGACTGCTGGCACCTCTTTTAATGTTCTGAAATTTTGGGCTTTTATATATCACTATATTTAAGTTTTTCTAGAGTTTATTCTAATTCCTTCACACAGAATACCATGGTATGACTATTATTAGCTATGGTAAAACGACTGGTATAGAAAGCTTATTAGAAAAGTATTTGGCTTGTTGTTTTGTATACCGCGTCCACTGACAACTCTTCGACTTTATCGTATTTACACAACGCTGTAAACTTCCTGTTTTCAATGTATGTTTTTTTTTTTTTTTTTTTTTTAATTCAGAGGGTTTTAATATCTTCTAGATTAGTTCCGAGCACTGGAGATATTTACTTCACATGTTCACTAGCAATGACAGTTCTATGCTTTTGGAACAAAGATGCCCTACGAAAATCCACGCAAACTACGGAGCTATGTGGCCCACCACAACCTAATGTCAGAAATCAGAAGCTGAGTCAGAAGCTTGGCACAAAGAAACAAAATCTGAACCAACAGGTGATCAACGATATTTTTCTGATGAAGATTTGCTCTGATATGTTAAAAGAATTTCTAAGTGATGAACGATTAAGAACTTATTTCACAGCAATTAATTATTAATTCAAGAAAATAGATGTGTGATATTTATGCATTCTTTTCTTGTTTTCAGGACTTGACGAGTTTCATGAAGAGGCGAGGAAACAAAATTACTGAAGAGAAAAGAATATTTATGAAAATACTGCATCGTAAGACTAATAATATGATCGAGTGAGTAGATCAGGTGTAATAATGGAGATACGATGAGAAGGGATATAGAGAGAACTGTAAATAGTCTCTGCTGGAATTATGAAAAGAACTGAAAGTTAGTAAATGAAAGTAAGTTGGAAGTGATGTAAGAATTGGATTAATTTCCTATGGATGTAGATGAGAATCTTGCAAAGAAACGGAGCCTAGAATGATGTGGGATTAAGGGCTTAATGTATATACGAAAAATGTATACTGAGGAATGTAGAGATAGACAGTAGAATAACCTGTGATATGTCAAGATATCTTATTAATTAAAATAAGATACAAGACATATTAAACAAATTTCCAAAAAGTCAACTTGAGTCTAGTTTTTTGGCCTGTAGTAATGTATCCAATTGCTCTTGTGCAACCGTCCACAGGATGAATATGGGAGGCACAATATACTAGCAGCTTCGCCGACAAAACCAACAATCAGTTTCACTAAAATGTTTTTGGAGCTGTCATTAGAGGTGAATTTGTCATCAAAAGACATGAAGTGACTTAGGGAAGGTTCCAGTGTTAACTTTTATGAACTAAATTGACAAATTACCTGATAATTTTTATTCCTCACAGAATTTATGAAATATGCATCAAATAAAGTAGATCTGAAAGGTGAATTCTTTTTAAGGCATGATAAAATTTATTCGAGAAAAATCTGCGCAAGAAAGGTATAAAATACCGACAATATGAAAGTAAAGACACGTGTGCAACATCTGGATATCTTTATTGTAGACGTTTCGAAACGTCTACAATAAAGATATCCAGATGTTGCACATGTGTCTTTACTTTCATCGAGAAAAATCTGTTTAAGTTTATATAATAAACTGAATATTGGGAGTTATATGCTTCCTTTCAATACTTTCTTATCGGTCAGTAAATTAATGGTGAAGCAAACACGTATGGAAAATTTGAAAGAAGTTAAAATGATGTCATTGGATGCCTGTGCTGTTGGTGGGTCACTCGTTGATTTAATAGGAATGCACGTCCAAAAAGTACTTTGATCTCCGTTTTCATCTTTTATTTCTTTGTCTGTATGTATTTTTATATAAATATCGAATTACGTCTATCCTAAAGGTTAGCTGAAAACTAAAGGTTATAGTGGTTCTAATCAGATGTCCTTACTTTGGTAAAACTTAGCATAGTTTAACTTAGCATAGTTTACACAAATAACCCACACATAAAAGAGAGAAGCTAACGACGACGTTTCGGTCCGACTTGGACCATTGACAAAGTCACACTAACAGAGGTGGAGCAGGACGGCTATATATAGGCTTCGTCTCTGTAGATGCCTTCCTCTCCCACTACATTGTAAAATGCTCCAAACTTCAGAACACCCGTGACTTAACCTGAATCCTCACTTTTTCTATTTCTTTTTCTTCTTCCTCTTCCCCTTTCCTCTCTCCTTTTCTCCTCTGGATTGTCTTTCTCTCTCCTGTCTCGTGTTTCTGTTCCTTCTTCATTTATTTTATTTCATCACTTCCCCTTTCACGCACCTCTGTGCGCTTGCTCTCCCTCTGTGGGTATCTAGCTCTCTTGCAGTGCTCCCCTTCCTTTGTATTTGACTGGCTCGTCTTCCTTATTTCCCACTTCTTCCGCTACCACTACTACTACCTCTTCTTCTTCTACTACAACTACTGTTGAAATTAAGACACATGTGCGGCGTCTGGTTGTCTTTGTTGTGGACGTTTCGCCATCCAGTGGCTGGCTGGATGGCGAAGCGTCTACGATGGGGATGCCCGGGTGTTGTGCGTGTGTCTTAGTTTCATCCTGTCGGTATTATATACAATTCTTGTACTACTACTACTACTACTACCACTACTACTACTACCACCTCTTCCTGCCTATATATAGCCGTCCTGCTCCACCTCTGTTAGTGTGACTTTGTCAATGGTCCAAGTCGGACCGAAACGTCGTCGTTAGCTTCTCTCTTTTATGTGCGGGTTATTTGTGTATTGTTCCAGTCACGGTATTGTGCCTTTTTGTTATTAATGGACCCCGCAGTTAAGCGTCATATTCTCTCCAACTTTTTTAATGTTCTTCCCTCTTTTAAACCCCTCTTTCGATCTTATGAGGCTGCTCTTATTGCTACCCGGCGTCGTAAGAATCAGCTTCGCTTCCTACGTGACTGTCTTGCTGAACAAGTTCTGCCACCTTCCTTCTCCCACTTCCTGAAAACCAACCCACTGGACACTCCTTTTCCTGATCATGCCCGTCTCCTACTTCAACAGCCCATTCTTTCTACTAAATCACAGGTTGAAGATGCCTTCTTTACTTTCCGTCAGCGTCAACGTGCTCTCTTTGCGGCTCTACCACAGGATCTCTGTAACCTTCTCTCTACCATTGCCTTTGACACTGCTCGCCGAAATGCACAAATTCATTCTTCCAAACTACAAAATAAACTTCAACGTCTCATCTCAGCTAGCCCTTGGTCTAAATTCTCCCTCACTGACTGTGTTACTAATCTGTCTTCTGTCTCACTCTCTCAATATGAGCTTGAACTTCTTGGTTTTGGTCTTTCCTTTGCCACTTCGCCTACCCCTCGTGCTGGTATTCCCCTGATTAGCTCTTTTGATTCCTTTCGTCAATCTCGCTTCCATAATCTTCCTGACTTGTCCACTTTTCGTGGTGCTCTCCTTCCCGCTCTTGTTAGTCTGTTTTCCAAGAATCACCACCTTCCACGCAGTTACCAACTTGCCCTTTCTTCTCTTAAATCCAACACTAACATTGTCATACTATCTTCTGACAAAGGTAATTCGGTAGTTATCCTTGATCGCGAGGATTACCTCCGTAAAGCTGATGTCTTGCTCTCTGACTCACGCACCTACACTCCTCTCGTTTCCAACCCTCTTGATCGCATCAAGAGAACTTTCAACAAAAAACTAAGGACTCTCTCCGACCTCTGTCCTCCTGACTTTGACCTTGTTCAACGGTTTCGTGTCATCTGTCCCTCTCTTCCCTATTTCTATGGCCTTCCCAAAACTCATAAACCTGATATTCCTCTTCGTCCTATCATATCCTCTAGAGGTTCTGTCTCTTATTCTCTTGCTTCTTGGCTGGCCAAAACCCTCACTCCCTTTCTTGGTACTTTTTCTCCTGCCCACCTCCGTCACTCTCAAGACTTCATTGAACGGGTTCGCTCTCTCCCTACCTGTAAGATGCTTAGTCTTGACGTTGAGTCCCTCTTCACCAATGTCCCTCTTGATGATGTCCTTGATTTCCTTAGAGAGAAGGCCCATGTAGGGTTTCTTCATCTCCCTATCCCCACTGATGTCTTTCTTGATCTTATCCGCCTCTGTGTGGACTCTAACTCCTTTTCCTTCCAAGGGAAATATTATTCTCAAACCTTCGGTGTCGCTATGGGCTCTCCTCTCTCTCCTGTCCTTGCTAATCTTTACATGGAATACTTTGAGACTGTTCTTCTTCCTACCCTCGATGTGCAACCTTCACTCTGGCTCCGCTATGTGGATGACATCTTTGCTCTGTGGCCTCATGACTCCAGTCTCTTCCAACCTTTTCTTGAAGCTCTTAATAATCTTGCCCCTTCCATTAAGTTTAAAGCTGAATGGGAATCTAATTCCTTACTTCCTATCCTTGATGTCCATGTCCACCGCTCAGATACAGGTTTTTCCTTTTCCGTCTACCGTAAACCTATGCACAGTGGCATGTACATTCACTACTTTTCCTATCATGCTTCCCCTGTCAAGAAAAGTGTTCTTATCTCCCTCTTTCTCCGTGCCCTCCGCATCTGTGATACTCAGTTCCTTCCAGCAGAAATTTCCACTCTTCACAATTCGTTCTCCCGTCTTGGCTACCCTTCCCATTTCATAGACTCTGCCCTCTCACGTGCTAAACGCAATTTCTTCTCTCCCAAACTCTCTACTCATGGGAACTCTTCTATCTTCTGCCTTCCCTACATTTCCGGTCTTTCTAATCTCAACAATTCTGTCCGTCCCTTAGACATCAAGCTTACCTTCCGCCAGACTAACACTCTTCGCACTAATCTCGTTCATACCTCTCCTCCCTTTACAGATGTTCCTGGTGTCTACTCTATTTCTTGCTCCTCCTGTCCTCTTCAATACTTCGGAGAAACTGGTCGATCTCTTTCTGACAGACTTAGGGAGCACAAAAATAGTGTTAGGCTTGCCGACACTAACAATGCTCTTTTCTGTCACGTCAGAGATCATAGCCATCCTATTGACTGGTCTTCTGCTAAAACTGTCTTCCCTACTTCCAACTCGAACAGTCGCCGTCTAGTTGAATCCTCTCTAATACACAACTTTCCTTGTATGAACCTTAGCCCTGGCTTCGTCTCTGTAGATGCCTTCCTCTCCCACTACATTGTAAAATGCTCCAAACTTCAGAACACCCGTGACTTAACCTGAATCCTCACTTTTTCTTTATCTTTTTCTTCTTCCTCTTCCCCTTTCCTCTCTCCTTTTCTCCTCTGGGTTGTCTTTCTCTCTCCTGTCTCGTGTTTCTGTTCCTTCTTCATTTATTTTATTTCACCACTTCCCCTTTCACGCACCTCTGTGCGCTTGCTCTCCCTCTGTGGGTATCTAGCTCTCTTGCAGTGCTCCCCTTCCTTTGTACTTGACTGGCTCGTCTTCCTTATTTCCCACTTCTTCCGCTACCACTACTAGTACCTCTTCTTCTTCTACTACAACTACTGTTGAAATTAAGACACATGTGCGGCGTCTGGTTGTCTTTGTTGTGGACGTTTCGCCATCCAGTGGCTGGCTGGATGGCGAAGCGTCTACGATGGGGATGCCCGGGTGTTGTGCGTGTGTCTTAGTTTCATCCTGTCGGTATTATATACAATTCTTGTACTACCACTACTACTACTACCACCTCTTCCTGCCTATATATAGCCGTCCTGCTCCACCTCTGTTAGTGTGACTTTGTCAATGGTCCAAGTCGGACCGAAACGTCGTCGTTAGCTTCTCTCTTTTATGTGCGGGTTATTTGTGTATTGTTCCAGTCACGGTATTGTGCCTTTTTGTTATTTAGCATAGTTTAATCTTTTAAAATGTAAACCTGTGGTGCTTAAATTAGAGGCTGTAATAACATTCTTTTGAATTCCTGGTCTTACTGGATTTGTCTACCCTTATTTTCGAAACGGTGTGAATTCATACCTCTGATACACTCTTCTTGGAAAAAATACCAAACTTCATAATTAGGGAGATACATAATCTGTGGCCACCAAGAATTTTTTTTCTTTCAAAAGTGAAACACCAGCTTATTACCTGTTAAAAATCTAGGATATTGTGTTTTGTCTACCATAGGCATACGAATATCTTTTCTACTATTGTCACAACTATGTCTTAAACTACGATTGTCATACCCAACTTCACCACTTTGTCAACAAGTTTTAAGGGATATGAATTACCTGCGATTGCTAGATAATACTTTTGTGGAAAATTACATTTATCTGAATGTATCATTATGTACATAACAGTAAATGAACAAAGATAATTATTATTTATCAGAGTTACATAGATAAGTAGGAATTTGGGACACCTAGGTCACAAAAATGTCCCCCTTCGATACCTAACACTGTCATAACCACAAGTTGCTCTAGACCTATTAATTATAAATGAAATATACATCCCCAGGAATGCTGGTAAATATATAAATTTGTGAACTGTATATTAAATTAAAAAATGATTATATATATATATATATATATTATATATATATATATATATATATATATATATATATATATATATATATATATATATATATATATATATATATATATATATATATATATATATATATATATATATATATATATATATATATATGTCGCGCCGAATATGTAAAACTGGTCAATTAGCAATAACTCATTTAAAATCAAGTCCTTTCTAAAAATTTCTCTTATACGTTTAAAGATATATTTTTTTCATTAATGTTGATGGAAAAATTTATAATTTTGCACCAAAAGGAACTTAGAAAACTTACCTAACCTTATTATAAGAAGAACAATTTATTTTAGCCTAACCCAACTAAATATATTTTAGATTTGTTTACAGTAATTTAATACTAAACAAACACAGTGGAAAATATTTTTTTCGTTACGTTCAGAATGATTTTGGCGACATTATTGCATACGCAAATTTTCACTTGTCCTATGTGGCAAGATGAACGTTACTATTTAAGCCAAGACCGCAAGTTCTGCCTATTCGGCACGACATGTATATATATATATATATATATATATATATATATATATATATATATATATATATATATATATATATATATATATATATATATATATATATATATATAAATTTACATAACAGAAGAATATATCTTAATTATAACACTCACCAATTTGACTGGAGATTAATGTGTCATGTACAGGACCTCCCCTTTTGCCTACCTTTATGAAAAAGTTACTGGCCAGAATTTAAACATAAATTAGACAGCTTATCTGAGGTTCCTGGAGTTGTCCTGTTCTGTCGCCTGATACCCAAATTATACAGGAATGCACATCCAACAATTTTGTCTCCTATTTGAGAGGTGTCAGCCCAATTTTAACCTCTAGACCACGAAAAATTCTTCCCATTACTAATGTCTGTTATTCAATTCAAAAACAAAAATGGCGACTGTCCTTCTGTGCAGGCGCAGCTTCCCGTTTTCTATGACATAAATATTATTAAAATCAGTATGGCCATCTATTTACATATAACTACTGTATTTCTGGAAAATATGTGCAGTATTTTCCACACTGCGGCTGGGCGGAGTTCGTTGCTAAACGACTCAAATTACTCCATCCTTTAGGAGATGATTCCAGCCTGTTCTGGCTTGAGTGGCTGTTCTCCTAGTAGGTCTTACTACGATTTCATTTTCCGGCATCACGTGGTCAGCGTTATCTTCCATCTCACTCGTGTCACTTTCCCTCAGATTTTCATTTATGTTTGATTGAACACCTAATTCCAAGGGAATCAATTTATTAATTGTGCGTAAACTTTCCTGGCCATGTCACAACGCTTTGACATTCCTGACAACACCTTGTGCATCTGGGTACAATGTCAATACTTTGCCCAGAGGCCACAGTGTTTGATGTTGTTCAGCATCAATCAACACAATGTCACCTGGTTGAATGTTCTGTCGATTTACTGCCTCTGTCGCACCTTAAATGTGTTCACGTAGTGTAAGAAGATATTCCTTACGCCACACATTAGACCAATGATCAATTACTTTATTTATCATTTTAAATTTATCAAACAACACTGCCGCATCATTGTAATCTTCATCACTTTCTTCCGGATTATCTCTATAGACAGGGGCAGCTTCCAATTTCCTTCCACATATTAGGTGAGAAGGTGTTAATACATCTGCATCAGGTGTATCACTCATGTACGAGAGAGGCCTATTATTTATACGATTCTCCGCCTCCACTAACACTGCACGGAATTCTTCCAAATTAATTCTCTTCCGGTGTAGTACTTTACAGAGACACCTCTTCACTGTGCCTATCAGTCTTTCGTACAGCCCCCCTGCCAAGGGGCTCTAGGAGTAATAAATTTCCAGGTACACCCTCGCTGGGTTAACAGAGATTGAACATGGTTACTATTATTTAATTCTATCAAGTGTTGAGCACCTGCTACAAAATTTGTGGCATTATCCGAAATCATCAACCTCGGACAGGATCTCCTAGCTGCAAATTTTCGAAACAGTTGTAAACTGTTCTGCAGACAAGTCCTGTGCCACTTCTAAATGAACTGCCCTAGTAGCAGTACAGGTGAACAAACAAACATACACTTTCAGTGGAACACCATTTGACGTACCTGTTAAAATTATTGGACCACTATAATCTACACCTGTTGCATCAAATGGTTTCACTAATTGTACACGCTCCTTTGGCAATGGTGGAGGACCTGGGTACATATAGGATCTGGCATCCACACGGCGACATATTACACAAGATTTAATCACCCTTTTTACACTTTGCCGTCCTTGTGGAATCCAGAAAGTTTCCCTAATACAATTTAAGGTATCTTGCACCCCACCATGCATTACATTTTTATGGGCATTTAGAACAATCAAATTTGTTAGATGATGAGTTTTGGGCAGTAAGATAGGGTGTTTAGCATAATCACCCAATTCAGCATTTTGTAACCTACCTCTGCACCTAATTACATTGTTCTCTAAATACAGCCCCAATTTCTCTATTATGGAACCTTTCACAATTTTTCTTTCCATCATCAATTTAATCTCATTTCCATAGATTTCCTCCTGTACCCTCTTTATCCAAAATTCAAGAGGATGTGAAAACTTAAATTAAATATTCATCTTGTTTAGAAATTTAAACACCAACTTAGTTACATTGATTAGTTTGGGTAAAGAAGAATACCCATTTATATCAATGGCTAAGGAAGGACAAACTATTGGAGCGGTGGTCACAGTAATTTCAACAGGAGTAATATATGCCTTTTGTACAGGCCAATTAACTTTATTTACCAACCAGCTCGGTCCTTTAAACCATGATACAGCATTTACAAATTTAGCATAAGGTAAACCTCGAGACAAGAAATCAGCTGGATTCTCCTCACCTGGTATATGGTTAAATGTTAACATATGCTGACCCAAACTATAATACTTCTCTTGCATCTGATTAATTTCAGCGACTCTGTTTTGTACATACACAATTTTACTGTTTCCATTACGAATCCATTGTAAGGATACCTCATTATCAGACCAAATTACAGTGTCGCTAATATTTATCTCCAGCAATGTATTTCTTATATAATTAGCTAATTTGACACCTACATAAATGGCTGTTAATTCCAACTGAGGTAAGGTACGTGACTTAATTGGAGACACTTTATCCTTAGACATAACAAGAGAAATAACACTATTACATTGAAGGTAAGCAACTGCTCCACATGCCAATTTTGAAGCATCACAAAAAATGTGGAGAACATTTTTCCCATTTGGATTGGCCACCTGGTGTGGGAACTCCAACATTGGAATTTTTTCATAATCACCAATTAATTCATCCCACCTGATAATGAATTCCTCAGGTAGAATTTCATCCCAAGCACATTTAAGTTTCCATGCTTCCTGAATTAATAATTTCCCTCTTATAGTAAGGGGTGACACTAAACCTAGTGAATCAAAACATTTGGAAACTTCAGCAAGCAAGACTTAGTTAATTTATTGGGCATACTGTAATTATTAGGTTTTAACATTAACAAATCTCTCTCAGTATCCCAAGTTAATCCCAACACATTACTACATTTTGGCACTTCATCTCCAGGGTAATCTTTACTTATTTTGTCCTTTAATTTGGACGAATTACTATTCCATTCCCTCAGAGGCATATTTGCACTTTGCATTATTTTATTTGCCTCTCCATAAGTCATTAACAGTTCCTCTTCAGTTGACGTCACACCCAGGAAATTGTCCACATAAAATTGTTTGCTCATTACTTTACTCAATGGACTTTCCGTAAATTTAAGGTGTGCATTTATCGTTGCTTGAAGTAGGAACGGACTGGATGTAGCAACAAATAATACACTCCTAAAGCGAAAGGTTTTCAGAGGGCTAAGTGGGTCAATAGGATTCTCAGGCCATAAGAAGCGGGTACAATCCCGGTCAGCCTCTTGTAAACCCACTCTTAGGAAAGCTTTACTTATGTCAGCCGTAAAGGCATAATGCTTCACTCAGAAATTTAATAAGATATCTCCTAATTTTCCCGTCAACGATAGACCTGTTATCAAACAGTCATTTAAACTAGGTACATTTTGGTTACTCCTGGCACTACAATTAAACACAATTCTCAGAGGAGTGGTCTTAGAATCCTTCTTCACTCCGTGATGTGGCAAATAGTGACCATAAATTTTGACTTGCTCAGGAGGTACCTCTTCTATAAATTTATTAATTAACTGCTCAGCAAATATATCATTATAGGCAGTTAACAATTCTGGTGACTTACTCAGTTCGCGGAGCAGAGCCTTTAACTGTCCATATGCCATTCTGTAATTAGTGGGCAATTCTGGATGGTTCAGTCTCCACGGAAATCGTACCCAGTATTGTCCAGATTCAAATTTTACATCTCTCACGTATTGTTCTTGAGTAAAAGAATCGTCTGGACTTTCTTCATTTACATTTATTCCAATGCTGTCTAATTCCCACAATTTATGCACTGGCTCAACACCATCCTCTATGGGTAAGACACACATTTACGGTATTTGTAGTTTCCTCTAGTCATGAATTATTATTACGAGGAATCCTACCATACATTACATGGCCTCCTGCAGTCTTCAAGAGGGTGACACCACATTTCTTTACCATACCCTTTACAAATGAGGCATAATAGTCACTACATATCAAAATATTTATTGGGCCTACAGAATCATCACTTACACCAGAAGGTGCTAAATTTGCATTATGTGAGAGTCTTTCTGTAGCTTTACTAAGCCCTACTGTAGTTATTTTCTCTGGAAGTCTATCTACAATTACTGCATTAACACGTTTTTTCTCATTGCCCAACCTGACAGTTACATAAAGAGTGTCATACAATTGAGACCTTTTATCCGAGAGATAACCAGATAATTTTAAAGTTGTGGGATCTCCCATCTGTACTTTCATACCATCAAGACATTTACTTTTTATGAAAGTACGCTGGAATCCTTGGTCCAATAATGCATTTACATTTTTTTATTTATGCCTTTTATCATCAACTTTTACCTGTAACACAGGTAAGGCTACTTCAGCAAAACCATCATTATTAACATTAGCAGCAATTTTTACATTAGCCGCTGTTGTGTCAGGATTGTCAACATTATCATTATTATCAACATTATCATATAGACCTTTACACATAACTATATGGTGTCTTCCTTTGTGACATTGATAACAGTTGTTTAATTTGGCATGACAACCCTTTACATTGTGATTACCTAAACACCTGATACATCCGTCAAGTTCCTCCAATCTTTCAACTTTATCATTCCATGAATTGTATGCATTGCAATTCTTAGAAAAATGAGTATCCTTGCAGAAGAGACAATCTCTCTTTTCTTTGACTGGTTTCTTATTAACTGGGCTACTCTTAGGAGGGTTCTTATTCTTCTTACCTTATGGAGAATCATTATTTCTGATTCCTGCTAATTGATATGCACCTATACAACTCTTTTTAGGAAATGAATTTTGATTATTACCATTGAGATAATTTTTCCCTTTGTGAAACTTGACAGATACCTCAGAGTTATTATGTGTTGCATCTTTAAAATGAGTTAGTTGGCTGGTCTGCAACTGAACAATTAATTCTTGTAGACCTAGTCTTATTTCCTCCAGACCAAAATAACCCTTGTGATACTTATTATTATGTACATAACAGTAAATGAACAAAGATAATTATTATTTATCTGAGTTACATGGAAAAGTAGGAATTTGGGACACCTAGGTCACAAAAATGTCCCCCTTCGATACCTAACACTGTCATATCCACAAGTTGCTCTAGACCTATTAATTATAAATGAAATATACATCACCAGGAATGCTGGTAAATATATAAATTTGTGAACTGTATATTAATTTAAAAAATTATTATTATTATTATTATTATATATATATATATATATATATATATATATATATATATATATATATATATATATATATATATATATATATATATATATATATATATATATATATATATATATATATATATATATATATATATATATATATATATATATATATATATATATATATATATATATATATATATATATATATATATATATATATATATATATATATATATATATATATATATATATTTACTTAACAGAAGAATATATCTTAATCATAACACTCACCAATTTGACTGGAGATTAATGTGTCATGTACAGGACCCCCCCTCCCATTGCCTACCTTTATGAAAAATTTACTGGCCAGAATTTAAACATAAATTAGACAGCTTATCTGAGGTTCCTGGAGTTGTCCTGTCCTGTCGCCTGATACTCAAATTATGCAGGAATACACATCCAACAATTTCGTCTCCTATTTGAGAGGTGTCAGCCCAATTTTAACCTCTAGAGCACGAAAAATTCTTCCCATTACTAATGTCTGTTACTCAATTCAAAAACAAAAATGGCGACTGTCCTGCGCAGGCGCAGCTTCCCGTTTTCTATCACATAAATATTATTAAATACAGTATGGCCATCTATTTACATATAACTACTGTATTTCTGGAAAATATATACAGTATTTTCCACAAAACACGAATACATGCCGATTTTTTATGAAGATAATTTTCCAGAATACTTTTGCAAAATATTATGCTTTGTAAGAAACTTTCTTCCAAATATTTCTGAACTCTATAATGTGTGGAAAATTTACTCAGTGAGTAACGTTGGTATGTGGGTGACTAAAAAGAATTTACAGCATAAATGTTTCATTCTTGGAGAGAGATTTATAATTAAGATTAAGGTATACAGATGACAAAAAATAAATCTAATGCTCAATAACCCAGGATTAGCCAAGAAATATCATAAAGTAAAAGTTTGGTCGAGATCAGTGTTGTAAGTAATCTTTAGTATATAATTTTAAAATAGTTGTGAGGATGAGTTAATAATTGAGACAGTGAGCAGACGGTCGTTCCAGCCACAGACATCACGGCACTCTTGTAATGACAGTCTAATGGCTGACTTTTGCCGGCTCCTTCATGAGTTGAAATATAAGAGATTAATTACAACTGAGCGCACGCAGTAAGGTGTAGTTCGGTGTGCAGGGAAAAGAGAGAAGAATAAAGGAGGAAGAGAAGCAGGAGGAGTAGAGAGGAGAAAGAGGACAATGAGAAGGGTGGAGGAAGAGAAAGAGGGTGATCTGAAAAGAAGAGGAAGCGATGTTAAGGGTATTCTGGGGGTATATTTAGAATATATATCTCAGTAGAATTAGTAACCTAGTGTAACCCAACATTTGTTTGTTTTAATGTGGATAAAGTTGATTGGTTGGAAAAGTTTGTCAGAAAATAGGACAAGTGTTTCCTGACGTTGGTTTTAGCCATATGATAACCCGCAGCTGGAGCTTTCGGTCATCTGACCGACGCCTTCCACTGGTTTACTGGTCAACCTCTTTAAAAATTATGGTTATCATTATAATCAAAATTTAGTGATATATTATGGAAAAAGTTAATATGCCTGACTTTTATACGACTGAAAATTATATATTAACAAGTATTGGAATCTAATAAACAACAAAAGATTTTGTAATGATTATTTTTACCTGAATTGCTTTGAGTTATATACAAATAAAATTCATAAAAAGTTATTATACATTTTATTACCCATTTTATTACTTTTTTAATTTTAATGAATTATATACCCTGTTTAACCCTATTAATATAACAAAGTAATGTCAAGTAAGAGGTTTTGTTGTACTTCTTTTAAAGATAAATAATCTTAGATAATACCATAAGTTCTTTTAGTTGTTTTTATCCCTTTGTTATGAAAGTCTTATCCTTTTCACGGGTTCATTTTTCCTGCGCTTATAAAATACAAGCAAATGATCTATAAGACATTTTTAACTGATAAGGAAATCAATAAAAACTACATTATACCATTTCCATGGTTTTGTATTCCAAACTTGATAAAGAATTGTATATATTACGACATATGAGGTCATTTATTCACCTGGCAGTAGCTGGTACAGATGTAGCTTGGGAAGTAGGGAGAAAGTTTTGGGAGCAAGAGTAGGAAGTAGTGTGTGAGGGGGAGTAGACAAAAAATAAAAGAAATTAATACAAGAGAAATAAATAGATAAATTGGTGAAATCGAATACTTCAGATCAATTAGAAGTGCTCATAACCAGCTGAACAAAGCGTACCTGGACGAGTTGTTCATAGAAGGTACTGTGACAGCTCAAAACGCTGGTCACCCAGTCATCACATAGACGCTCTCTCCGCTACTTGGATCGATACCTATTTTATTTGAGTCGCAAAAGAGCTGTAAGATGTTATTATGATTATTAGTATTATTATTATTAAAAATTATTACTATCATTATTATTTATATACTACTGCTTCCGGTGTTATTTCATCGCTAGCATTGGGTAGTTGTTTCTTCGTACTGTAAGAGGGCACAAAAAATGGTTATAAATATAACCATAATTTATAAAGGGGTGGACCGGTAAGCCAGCGGAAGGCCTCGGTCTGATGGCCAAAGCTCCAAAGGCGGGTCATCATCTGACTAAGACCTGCGTCAAGAAACACTCGTCCTGTTTCCTGACAAACCTTACCTAACCTAACCTTCGTACTTAGAAATTATAGCTAAAATGCAGTACAGTGAGGAATGGTATTATCTTATGCATTAGGAATATGAAACATTTCTCTATAAATAAAGCATAAATGCATTACAACTGTCCATTAAATCATGCCCAGCGCTTACATGCTCATGGTACAACGAATCAGCAACATGAATTTTCAGAACGGATCGCCAGGCTAAAATATTAGATGGTAATGGATTAATTAAACCAGGCGATAAATTTTGTGACATACTATTGGTGAAAGGCGGACACTGCGGCTGGCAGTATGTCAGGTGAATGTGGCTCTGGTACTCATGGCTGTAATGAGAAAATATCGGCTAAATGTTTACTCTTGCAACTGTGTGCAGTAATGCTCATGTTTGTTTAGGTTGTCATCCATATATTTCCTCACCTCTTGGAATATATACTAAAGACTCCCATTCTAGAATTATTATATGTTTTGCTGATCTTTTACGCACCCATTCTCCCTCTTTCTCTCTTTCTCTCTCTCTGTCTCCCCCTTCTTCTCAAAAAGAGCTGTAACAGGTTTTATATTAGGTAGTCCCAACATTATTTACAACCAAAGAGCTTATTTCAAATCTTTTACTTAGCATTACCTTTAATAAATTTTAATTGTTATGAACTGTTATGAAACGTACAATTGGGGAACAGGATAAAGTTCGAGCTAGCGATATCCCCTTCTTCAAGGTCAGCATGCTGCTACCACCACCCCCTACTACCTCTTAAAATTTTTCAGTTCATCTTCCTACGGCGACTTCTCATCATTACAAAGCTCCTGACGTTGTTTTTTTTTTCAAACCTAAAGGCAGTGAAGCTGGTACTTTCGAGTCCTCTGTAGTTTGCTTTATATATATTTAGGTGAAACTTGCGATTTTGGCTTAAATAGCATGGCTCTTCTTGCCGAATAAGGCAAGCGAAAATTTGTGTACACAGTTATTTCGCAAAGATCATTTTGAATCTAACGAAAAAAATATATTTCATTGTGTTTGTTTATAATTAAATTATTGTAAATTTATCTAAAATATATTTAACTGGATTAGGCTAAATTAAATTGTTCCTTTTATAATAAGGTTAGGTAAGCTTTCTAATGTCCTTTTGGTACAAAATTATTAATTTCTACGTTAATTGTATGAAAAAATATATCTTAAGCGTATAAGATACTAGTGTAACGATGGGGCACTTATCACCTGGTTCACTGGTCGGGAGGCATGACTATATGGGAGTGTGATATTTGCCAAATAAAATATAACACACTCTAGGTATACCACATCCCCACCACTAAAAAGGTTCTAATAGCCATGACTAGGCATCCTCCATAGGTTTGTGCCTTCCCTCCCTACCATCCAACTCATTAGGTAGTGTTCAACTCAAAAGGACTTCCAAGTCAGACATAAAATGTCGTGCCTAGTAGGTAAAACTGGTCACTTAGCAAGAACTCATTTAAAATTTAGTCCTTTCTAAAATTTTCTCTTATACGTTTAAAGATACGTTTAAAGACATTATTTTTTAGGCCTATTTTCGGCAGTTTCAATCATAATCATTTACCAAACTGCGGCAGGCCAGGACTCGACCCTACGAACCTTGTACCGCCTCCAGAGACAGCGCAACGTACGCATCATCTTACCACGGAGACTGCGATCCTACAAGAACAAAGCACACAGCACTTAGCAATGTGTTTTTTGCCTTGGCCTGAGGACACTCGTGGCAGTGGTATCTCAAGGACTAATTTCAGCCTCACCCTGTTAGAATACCTGCCTCAACAAGCAGGCTACATGGTAAGGTGATGCGTGCATTGTGCTTTCTCTGGAGACGGTATAAGGTTCGTTGGGTCGAGTCCTGGCCTGCCGCAGTTTGGTAAATGATTTAAAATCATTTATTTCGTGATTTCATTACTATATATATTATATATATATATATATATATATATATATATATATATATATATATATATATATATATATATATATATATATATATATATATATATATATATATATGCAATAAGATCACAGTAAACAGGTGATTTCAATATATATATATATATATATATATATATATATATATATATATATATATATATATATATATATATATATATATATATATATATATATATATATATATATATATATATATATATATATATATATAAACAACAACAACATCAACCTCGACACTTGGTGTTCCTGGGCGGCTGTGATAAAACCAACAATAAACAGTGTTTGTGGTGTCAAACATATTTTGAGGTATGGCAGACGATGAAGCCAGCCAGCCACAAAGCCAGGGAAACAATGCACCCAACAATGAAAGAAGAGGCACATGTCAGGTGTGTGGAGAGTTTCGAGCACGCAACAGGGACGGCCGTATTCGTGCACACAATGGGTGTGCGGGATCACATATGCCCCCAGCAGAGAGGAGCCCACAGCCTCCACAGGCAGATGACAATTCCAACGGCAACCTCGTCACTTGCGATAACCTTCTGTTGGCATTCAAATCCACTGCTAGCAGTACACTATCCCACATCCCTAAAGCGGCTAGCCCATATGCAGCTGGGAAATTCACAGACCTTCTTAAGCGGGTGAATGGAGGTTCCACCAACTTAGAAGCCCGAGGCGCCATCCAAGCATGGCGCAACCTTCTCTTGTTCGGCAATGTCTGTCTTGCAGTTCCTGAAAGACGAGGCAAACTGCTAACCACGTCAGTTATCAAGGCAGTGCGCAACTACCCAAGAACGGATAACTGTGTCCCTCTGCCCCATCATCGCAGGAATCAAAGAGGCAGACCCAAGAAAAGTCCTACTGAAAACGAGAAAATCTGCGCACAGGTTAGCAAAAAAAATGAAGAAGGTAAAACAGTGGGAGCAATAAGAATAATTACAAGTGACGACACTGTAGCCCCCAAGGATGAGACCACGGCCCAAGCACTAAGAGACAAACATCCAACCAGGGACACCATAGCCATCAACGACAACCCTGAGGAAGACCCCATCGCTGAACAATTAATTTTGCCAGAATCGGAAGTCTATAAGGCGATCGTGTCATTTCCAGCAGGATCTGCAGGAGGTTACACTGGAATTCGACCTCAGCACCTCAAAGAGATGGTAAATCAAGTACTCGGTGAATCTGCATCAATTCTTCTCACCGAGTTAACAACTTTACTCAACAATTGCCTGGCTGGGCGAATCCCAGAAGAAATTAAACCTTTCTTTTTTGGAGCCTCACTATGTGCTTTGAAGAAGAGGGATGGGGGAATCAGACCCATTGCAGTTGGAAACACTCTTCGCCGTCTCGTTGCCAAAGCAGCAGTGAGAAACATTCGCCTAGAAGCTGCCAGTTTACTCCAGCCACACCAACTGGGCTTTGGGGTCTCTCAAGGCAGCGAAGCTGCAGCTCATGCGGCAAGGACCTACATCAGGGACCTACCAGAAGACAAGGCCATAGTCAAACTTGATTTTAGAAATGCCTTTAATATGGTGAAGAGAGATGCTGTTTTGCCAGCTGTTCGGGTTCGGTTCCCCAGTCTCTTTCCCTTCATTTCAGCCGGCTACAGCAAACCCTCAATTCTTTTGTTTGGAGAACATGAAATTCAATCATCAGAGGGTGTTCAGCAGGGTGACCCACTCGCTCCACTACTCTTCTGCTTGGCAGTAAGAGAACTAACTTCCAGCCTACGCAGTGAGCTCAATATCTGGTACCTGGATGACGGCACTCTGGCAGGTACTGAAGAGTCCCTCGTGGGGGATCTACAACTGGTGAAAACACAGGGAGAAGACTTGGGACTCGTCCTCAATCCCTCCAAGTGTGAAATCATCACAGCGAACCAGGAAATTATCAATGCTGTGCGAAGAATCCTCCCGGAAGTCTCAACTACAACTCCGTTCAACGGTACCCTCTTGGGGGCACCGCTGGGTCACCAGACCATCGATACTGTCCTCAGGGACAAATTGAATGACCTGATGAGAATGGAGGAGAGAATAAGTGATCTTGATGCCCATGATGCTCTGTATCTCCTCACAAGGTGTCTTACTATGCCAAGACTCACTTACTCCTTGAGGTGTGCACCCTCTTTTGACAACCCAACACTCGATGAATATGACGCACACCTGAGATCAACTTTTAAGAAGGCACTGAACCTGTCACTAGAGGATGAGCAATGGGATCAGGCAACCCTCCCATTGCGACTGGGAGGTATAGGGGGTGCGTAAAGCAACGCATGTTGCTTTACCTGCTTTTCTGTCTTCGTGTTTGGCTTCCAGTGCATTAGTCAAGAAGATAGTGCCCGAACGATTGAGAGACTTGGTAGGAGCTCAAAACCCCAGGTTTACTGAAGCAGCGATTCGGTGGGACACCCTTACAGAAATCCTCCAGTAGAGCAGCTCCTCCCAAACAGCACAAACAGTCCCACTGGGACAAACCGATCATGGAAAAAATCGCCAACACAATGCTCTCCAATGCTTCAGGAAAGGACAAAGCTCGTCTCCTGGCAGTGAAGGCACCACACTCAGGAGATTTCCTGTTAGCTGTTCCCAATTCCTCCCTGGGCACCCGTCTCGACCCACAGGCCATTCGGATTGGTGTTGCTCTTCGCCTGGCCGCCCCCATCCTCACCGAACATAGGTGTATTTGCGGCAGGGCGACAGCTGATCAATTCGGACTTCATGGTCTCGTGTGCCACACAGCAGAAGGGAAGTATGCCAGTCATGAGGAGATCAATGACATAATAAAGAGAAGCCTCGCCACAGCCCGTTGCCCAGCTCAACGGGAACCCCAAGTACAGAGGTCTGATGGAAGTCAAAAGCGTCCTGATGGAGCCACTATGCTACCCTGGAAGGATGGAAAGCAGATTGCCTGGGACTACACCTGTGCTGCCACATTGGCAGACACCTACTTGCCATACTCCGTAGTGGAAGGGGGTGGAGCTGCCAGCCACAGGGAGATCCAGAAGATCCGAAAATATGAAGACCTTCCCCCTTGCTATAACTTCATTCCAATAGGGTCGGAGACCCTTGGAGCATGGGGCAAGTGTGCTCTAAAGTTCCTCAAAGAGCTGGGTGAAAAGCTCATCATAGAAACCAAGGACCACAGGGCGACCAGCTTCCTCTTTCAGAGACTCAGTGTTACGATCCAGAGAGGAAATGCCTGCAGCATTCTGGGCACGCGGCCCACCGCAGGGGAGCTGGACGAAGTATTCGAGATGCAGCTCTGAGTTACCTATGTTGTTTTACTTTCTGTTGTATTTTTGTGAATGTTTGGCCAATGTATTTTGTCTTTAAATAAAACATACTTGAAATATAGGGGGTGGTAGGAGAAAATTCTCAAACAGCTTCAGGGAGAACATTGAGTTTTCCCTGAAGCAAGTTTGTTCTTTTCTTTGAGGATGAGGGTCCCTATGACAGTTCTTGAGGTGGTACCTTATATATATATATATATATATATATATATATATATATATATATATATATATATGCGCAAGACAAGCTGTGGAGAAATTTTCTCCAGGGGGGTATCAGCCCCCTTCAGCCCCTTTCAGCCCCTTTCAGCCCTGAGGGGCCCAGCCCTCTCAGGAGGGGCAAGCATCTTGTTTACTGCTACAGCGAGTAATTGATAGCAGATGCAGTACGAGTATGGGACTTGGTCGCTTCGACCAACGCTCCATGCAGACTCCAGTGTTGTAAGGTGTATTTTAATAAGAGACAGTCCATCTCTTACCTTAGCAGGACAATTAAGGAAAATCCAGCTCCCACTTTATTACCATGGTAGAGATAGTGTATATTGTTGTCTATGCTTAAGACAGCAAGAATCAAACATTCTGCTTTGCTTCATGGAGGAAGTGGAAAGGAATGTGAAGGCTTACTCAGCCCTGTAACAACTTCAGACAGTATTACCCAGGCTGGCTCCTCCTCAGGAAAATTAGTGAATAGAAAAAGAAATAATAACAGACAAACATAAACACTTTATTATATAGAAAATATAAAATATAAAACACTTAAATATGAAATATTAATCCTACATTAAAGAAAATGAAAAAGGAAAAATATAAATGATAACTGAATTCAACGCTAATTTAACACTTGGGTGTCTGGTGTTGGTGACACTGCTTGTTGAAATCGTAGCCGTTGCTGATGATGGGGGGGGGGTCGCAGGTGTAGGTGACCACCACTGGCTAGTTCTTCACAGATTAACGCCGTGAGTAGTATCCCGATGACAGGAAAGCAGGTTCTTCACCGCTGCAATGATGTGGGGTTACGTCCTGCAATTTCATACAGGTGCACAGGTACTTAAATGCAAAAATGGGGAAGTCTCTTGACGTTAGTCCTTCTCCTGTTCTTCTCGTTGATTGACAGGTGACCCTCACTGTCATCCAAGCTGAAAAGATAGACAGGTTACCCACTGCTTAAATAATCACTCTCCATGGCAGTATACATTACTCAAAAGACGTGGTGATTATTACAACAGTCAACCTAGAGCAAGACTGAAAGAACTAAGTTTATTATTGGTCAAAAGTGAAGCTTTTAACCAATAAATCCACTAGAATACAAGGCAGGCAAGTACTTACAGTAGTGTTGGGAGCTGCAAGTCGAGTGATTTACTGTTTGACCAGAGCCCCATACGTCACCTTTCGAGGGGGGGGAAGAGGGAGGGGAAGGGATAGCGGGAGCTAGACTGACCCTACGTTAACAAGCAGCCGGCAATCAAACTATCACTTTAGGGGTTGGGGGGAGAAAAGGCGGGAAAAACGGGAGCGTGACTTACCCTACCTTAACTAGTAGCCGGTAATGAAACTATTGTTACTATATCGCTACATTCGCTGCCTGATCACGGTAGTGTGCGGTAGTGCTCTGCACCCCTCTGCTGTTTGTAGGCGAGCACCCTTGTCAGTTACCTGGCTGCAGTGGTGTGAAGTGGTGCTGTCACACCTCGGCTGACAACTTAGGTGCACTGTGATCGTCAAGATGGCGGTTAGTCTGAGACGAAGGATAAATACTGTAGGCATCGAGCTACTTAAAGGAACGATAACGCCCAGTTCTGCCCAAGTCTTATTGCCAAAGATCATACGGGAGACTTATGGAGTACAAGATAGTGACTTGTATGGTGTAGCATTGAACGGAGGACAACGAATTTTCGTCAAACTGCTATCAGCAACGGTTTATGAATCGTTAGTCACCAGGTTTCAGGACGTGAGTCTTAACGTCACACCAGCTGTCACTGTAAGAATGATAGATGTTTCACGGTATTATACGTGGATCAAGTTACGCAACGTTCCCTTTGAGGCGGACGAGGCAGATATAAGGAAAGTTTTTGAGAAGTATGGGACGGTGCATTATGCTCAACATGGTACGTGGGCGGCAGGAGCCTATGCTGGTTTTCCAGAGGGTTCTTTCAACCTCAAAATGACTTTGAGGCACCCAATACCATCCTATGTGTACCTACAAGATTTCAGGACGCAGGTAATGGTAATGTACCCAGGACAACGACGTACGTGCCGCCTATGTGGTGAGTATGATCACATAGCGGCGACCTGTGACAAGCGAAGACATGTGCCTGGACCTGTGGTGGACGTCGCAGCCCCTGCTTCAAAGGTGGCAGGTGAGGAACAAACATCGGATGGAGGGCGTGGTGTTTTGTGGAGCGAGATAGTGGATCGGGCACTCAGGACTGGTGGTGAGTTGGAGTCCCGCCCCCAACTGCCTGATCAGGTGTCGTCTCCTGTGGATAAGGAGGAGCAGCAAGTACAAGAGAAGGTTCTTGAGATTGAGGAGGAATTGGTGGAGGTGTTGAAGACGTTGTCACCACCAGAGAGGGATGTTACATCTGAGCGTGGTGTCATTGGAGAATCGTCGCTTCCAGAAAGTCTGAGACATAATAATTTGGGACGTGATGGTGGTTTGGAGTCGTCCATTGACTCATTAAACCATTCTCAGGTGGAGGTGGAGGTTCATCGAGAGGTAACATCTGACCAAGATATGTGTAACATGACTGTCACGAGAAAGAGGGCGGCTACATCAGATTCTGATGACGTCCTTACGCCTGCACAAAGGCCTGGGAAACAGACTGAGGTGAAGTGTGAAGGTAGTGGTGTAGGTGGTGGTAGCCATGATAGGAGGCACCGGAAGAAGGGGGGAGGGAAAGAGAGCACTCTGAAGGTGTTGAACGTAAATTCAAGCTCTGGAGTTGTAAAGAGTGATGAGAGGAAGCAGGGGTGGAAACTTTAATAGGCCTTAGGTGTATGTCTGTAAATGTTAATGGGTTATGTAGCAGTATGAAGAGAGATTGGTTTCGTAATTTTCTGAATAAATCTAGAGTGGATGTTGTGTTCCTGCAGGAGCACAATTTCAAAGAGGGTAGGGTGTTGGAGGTGGCAGGATTTCGGGTAGTTACCCTGCCATCTCCCCGTCTAAAAGGTGGTGTGGGAATTTTAATAAGGGAGACGAGCCCGTTTGTTTTGCAGAGAAGCGAGGGAGGAGGGGGAGGGAGGGTGTTGCGTGTGGATGGGTGGTGGATGGGTAAGCGAGTGTCTTTTGTGAGTGTGTATGCGCCGGCAGAAAATAACATAAAGGTAAAGAATGATTTTGTGTGTGAGGATCTTGTGTTTTTCTTAAGTGCACTGCCAGAGGTGGCAATAGTTGGTGGGGACTGGAATAGTGTAATCAGGGTGGCTGATGTGGACCCAAGAGGGGCTGGATATATGTCTGTGGCTCTTAGGGATTTATTAAGGGATGTTAGGTTACGTGATGCCTTTGGGGGAGCGGTGTGGGAGACTGAATATACGTTTGTTAGGAGTGGTTATGCTGCGAGACTAGATAGAGTGTACCTTTCTCAGGGTGTGGACGTGAAATCTTTCAGTACTGTTGAGGCTACAATGTCAGATCATAGGGCAGTGGTGGTGGAGGTTGGGTGGGGGACGCTCGCGGACATTTATAGAAGTTATTGGAAGTTAAATATAAGTGTGTTAGGTGATGAGGAGGGGTTGGAGGGGTTTTCAGTCCTATGGAGGGAGCTTAGTGTGGAAGAACAGGGAGTGGATGACATTGTGACATGGTGGGATAGTGTCGCAAAGGAAAGGATTAGAAAGTTTTATGTGAGAGAAGGAAAACGTATTAATAATTTAAAATATGGACTGGCTAACTATTTAGAGGATAGGTTAAGAGGTTGCTATGGGAGGGGGGTGGGTGGGAATAATTTGCCTATGGATGAAATAGCTGAAATAAAGGGGAGGTTGAGGGTGTTGCAAAATGAAAGGGTTCAAGCTGTAAGGATGCAGGCAGGGGTGGAGGAAGTGCTTTGGGGCGACAAGCCGTCAGCGTGTGTTTTGCGGCATCAAAAGCAAAGGCAGGCGGTGACAGCTATACCATGTTTAGAGGTAACGGAGATGGTTGGGAATCATAGAGTAGGGCAGGAGATACGAACCACGAAGGGGATGTGTGCGTATGCGGAGGCTTGGTACGAGAAGTACTGGAACAGTGGGGGGGTGGGTGACGGGGCATTGGACAAGGTGTGTACGTATGTGACGTGTAATTTAGGAAATAGTGATCGAAAGGCTTTAGGTGGGACGATTACGGCAGAGGAAATAGAGAATGCGTTAAGGGGAATGAGGAAGGGGAAAGCTCCCGGTATTGATGGTCTCCCGGTAGAATTTTATTTACAACATTGGGCGTTGATAAAGGAATTTATAGTTAGGTTATTTAATAGTATGAAGGAGAAGGGTAAGTTGGGGGAGAAGCAAGAAACAGCAGTAGTAGTGTTGGTCCCGAAGGTCAAGGGGCAGCCCACCCTTCGGGAGTACCGAGCCATATCACTGATGTGTGCAGAATATAAGGTGTTTGCAAAAATTTTAGGTAATAGGTTCAAATGTGTAGTGGAGAGGGTGGTGTCAAAATCTCAGTTCGGGTTGCCAGGAAGGTCGATGATTGAAGGACATGGGATACTGAGAAGTTTTGTGGAAGCTAAGGGTGGGGGTGGAGGGGCGGCTTTGTTGGCTCTAGACTGGCAGGGAGCATATGATAGAGTGGAAAGGGGAGCTTTGCAGGTTATACTTAGGAGACAGGGTTTTGGGGAGGAAATAGTCTAGTGGGTAAATATGTTGTACAAGGGGGCGAAAATGAGGATACAGATTAATGGGTGTATGGGGAGGGAAATTGCAATGGGAAGAGGCCTTAGACAGGGATGCCCCATGTCCCAAATATTGTTTGCGTGTTTCCAGGACCCCTTTTATAGAATGGTTGACCGTAGCTTATGTACGCCATGTGAGGGAAGTGTGGGGGGTGGGAGGGCCTGGCCGGGGTTAATTGGATATGTTGACGACACCACTGTTCTCATTCGTGCAGGGATGTCAATGAGAGTGTTGGACGAGGTGGTGCAATTATTTGGAAGTGCCACAGGTATGCAGGTAAATAGTGCGAAGTCAAGGTGCATGGGGTTGGGTTCTTGGGTGGGGGGTGTGGGGGGGAGATGTAATGTTGTTAAAGAATGGGCGGTGTCTTTAAAGATTTGTGGTATTATTTATAGGGATGACATGGTTGCGGCGCGGGAGGAAAATTCGGATAGGTTATTGGAAAGGATCGTGGGGCGTCTAGGTGTTCTGAGACCCCAGCACCTAACTCTGATACAGCGAGTGATAGTCGTGAACATTTTATTGTATAGTAAGGTTTGGTATGTTGCAGCTGTGTTCCCAATTACAGGGACAGCGATTGCAGGGATACTAAGACGGGTGTACAAATTTTTATGGGGTTCACGTTGTGATTGGTTACGAAGGGAGGTTGTAATGTTACCTGTAAGTCAGGGTGGGTTGGGGTTGTTGGATTTGAGACGGAGGGCTAAATGTGTGTTTATTAAATGGGAAGTGTTGCGTGAGGGTGTGAACGCGGGGCGTTTGGGAAGGATACACGACAGGCTGGGTATGTGGTATCGAGGAATGGAGTTGAGGGAATGTGAAATAGTTTGGAGGGCTGTGATGTTGGTTAGGGAACTGAGAAAGGTTCGTATAAGGGTTTTGTGTAGGTTACTTGTAGGTAGGTGCGTTGTCCGAGTTGAGGGTTTGTCCCCCATGTATGCGTGGAAGAGTATTTGGTTTAGATTTAGTAAATTGAAGTTAAAACCTCGGGCGCGTGAGGTGATGTTTCGTTTTCTGCATGGGATCCTTCCGTCTGGTGAGATATTACGAAACAGACAGGTTGTAGAGGGTGGGGGGTGTGGTATCTGTGGAGGGGATGAGACAGCGTTCCATGTAGTTTACTTTTGTGAAGGGCTAGAGGAGGTTAGGTGCTGGTTAAGTAGGTTGATACAGAGGGTGGGGGGCCGTGGGGTGTCGGTTTTGCGTGCTCTAAGTCTAGATATGGGTGGGTTAGACGAGGGTGTCATAAGAGCTTTAGATTATATCATGGTAGATTATATATATATGTCGTGGGTGATGAGGGGGAGAGGGGATAGTGAGGAGAGAAGAAAGGTTCTTGCGGTAACGTTCTATAGTACGATGTGTCGTAACAGAGATTTGTATGGGAGGAGGTGGGATCAGGCTTTCTCAGAGGGGTATAGAATGCTAACGTTAGGGATTCTCGTAAATCTGTGATTGGACATGAGTGAGTGAAGGGGTTTTCATAGGTTGGAGGGAGTCAGGGGGCAACAGCGGGCTCGCCTCCCTGGGGGGGGGGTCGTGAGAGTGTTGTGAATGTGGGTTTGGAATGGTTTCCTGGTTTTCATTGGGACTTTATGGCATCCAAGTGTGGATGTAGAGCTCAAGGTCTCGTTATGGTAGATATAACACTTTTCAGAATGTAGGTATAATATAGTAGATTTTTTATGTATAATTATGATGTGTATCAGTCTTGTATAACATGATTCTTGAGAAATAAGTTATTTGCGACATGAAGTGTGTTTTAGTTTGTATTTATGTTACGTGCTGGGTTTTTGCACGATGAGATATACTTATATCCTGTTTTGCATTCTGCATACAGTGCATCTGATTAATGTGATTTTGTGAAAATTTTTGTGTACGTGTGGATGTGTGTGTGGATGTGGGTGTGGGTGTGTGGGTGTGTATGTGTATATATATAAATATATATCTCTTTCTATTGTATTGAGCCTTTGTCATGGGTCAGACGTTATGTAATACTTTATATATGCATGATTGATTCTTTTTAAAGTTTATAATTATGGTCTGTACCCTGATACCGGTTTGGTGTTCATGCAAGTTCTTGATGTTAAGTTTTAGTCTGTATGGTATACAGACATATCTAGACAGTTTAGTGACGTAGTCCATTTGTCTGAAATTTGTATATGGGTGTATTGTAACAGTATAGAGCTTGTTATTGTGTTCTAAGCTGTATTCTTTTTCTGTTTATTTGTATGTTGGGATATGTTCAGCTGTATTGTTAGGGATAAGTATGTAGATTATCTAGTCAGATTATGATGTTAGGTTTTGGTTTTTTGATTAATGTGAAGGATGGGATTTAACTGATATAACTTCTTTGTATATTTCATGTTCAAGTGTATTGAACCTTTGTCAGATGTCATTTATATGTACAATTTATATATATGCAAGGTTTTGTATATAGGTCAATTCATGACCCTGTGACATGTAATTTTGTTTTTAGTTATGTTCTTGATGTAAGTTTTTGTTGTAATATCTTGCGAGCATGTAGGTACAATCCGTTTGTCAGTTAATTTGATTAGGTTCCATACTGTTTCTTTATTTTTATGTTAAACTGTATTGGTTTTAAATAAAATATAAAAAAAAAAATATCGCTACTCCTATCTATTGAACTTTTCCCTCACAAGGAAGCAAAAGTACTAGGTCAGCTTTTCCTTTGTGCTGGGGGCAGTGACGGCGTGGGGCATTGTGGCATCTTCAGATTACTTTTGACTCTACTGAGAGTGACACTGACACCAGGATAACCAACAAAGAACGATCTGTGCGTTAGTGTGAACAAAGTGTCTCATAAAACACAATAAACACTTAAGAGAAGTGTGATCTGCTTCTTTAGTGATAAGATTGTGAACAATAAAGACAAATCTTGTGGAACATAGTGTACCAGTGTGCGTATTCCTAGACTATGGAAGACGTGGACATCCAAGGACACTTCAACTTCTATCAAGTCAACGATATCTGTCGAAGGTGTGAAGAACACCATAGCTCACGCTACAAGAGCAAGGTAGGTTACGAATTTCTTGTATGGGGGACTGCGCAGTTCTTGAGTCGCAAGGAGTTTGTAATCAACCTGTAGTCGGCAGTTAGGTGCGGACTTTTGAGTCCATAACATAACACCCCCTAGGGGTAATTTATTGTATACAAATTATAACTCATTTCAGCTCGTTGAGGAATGACTTCGACAGCTTCTCAAGACCTCATCTGCATGGGCGGCTGTGCAGGCGATGAGCTGTTTTTCTAAGTTAAGTTTTCCCTATAAAAAAATGTATAAGCTTAGCTGGTATACCCATTTCTCAACACAAGCCACGGGAGGGGGAGGGAATCTTTAGCTCAAATACTTTCACACTTCTCAGTGCGTCATCAGGAGCTGTGGAATGTTGCAAAGGCAGCAACAAGAGAAGTATGGTAAATTTTCAGAAAGTGGTAGTGTGGAGCCAGCCAGCCAGTCTGTCTGAGAGTCGCAAGCGGGATGCGAACCACACCGCCCCCTCCCCGCCCCCTCCCATGGGGGCGGGTGGGATAGGCCTCACAGTTTGCAGACATCATGAGAAAATACTTCACTAGTTGCAATTACCATGTTGCAACCACCTATGTGTACCTGGCATATCATGAGGTCCTAACTTGTCTAGGTACAGTGGTACAAGGTACACATAGGTGGTTGCAACATGGTGACTGCAACTAGTTTACTGGTTTAATAAATCAGATTGTTGGTAATATTTTAATGATAATAATAATGATATTAGCAGATGATAGCTCATAATAATGACAGGAATGGCATTAAAATTAAGAATATTCTAGTTATGAAGATGATAACAATATTAGCGGATAATAATGATAGGAATGCGACTATTTCCTGATTGACAAATGGGGGATTTTTTCCCTCTATTTCATTAGTTAGAAGGTTCTAAATGAAGGTATGTTAAGATCCAATATTGTAACTTTTTGCAACGCATGACCTGTACTAGGTTAAACCTTGGGGGTTAGAAGCTTGGGGTTGGCTATTAAATCTCGTCTAGTATTTCGTCATGACATCTGCAAACTCTGAGGACTACCCCACCCTCCCTTATTTGGGCTGTGAGGGGGGGCTTGTCTCTCTCAGACAGAGATTGGTTGTCTGGCTCCACACTACCACTCTCTAATAATTTCTCCTGTTGTTGCTCTTGCAACATTGCAAAGCTCTTGATGATGCACTGAGAAGTGTGAAAGTATCTGAGCTAAAGATTTCCACCCCCTCCCCCAGTGGCTTCTCTTGAATTGTTAAGATCGCCTGTCTGTGATTGTTTTGCAATATATATATATATATATATATATATATATATATATATATATATATATATATATATATATATATATATATATATATATATATATATATATATATATATATATATGTATATTTCAACCAGTCTGCCGTCTCCCACCTAGGCAGGGTGACCCAAAAAGAAAGAAAATCCCCAAAAAGAAAATACTTTCATCATCATTCAACACATCCACCTCACGCATAATCACTGTTTTTGTAGAGGTGCTCAGAACACGACAGCTTAGAAGCATGTACGTATAAAGATACACAACATATCCCTCCAAACTGCCAATATCCTAAACCCCTCCTTTAAAGTGCAGGCATTGTACTTCCCATTTCCAGGACTCAAGTCCGGCTGTATAAAATAGCCGGTTTTCCCGAATCCCTGCACCAGATATTACCCTGCTCACACTCCAACAGATCGTCAGGCCCCAAATACCATTCGTCTCCTTTCACTCCTATCTAACACGCTCACGCACGCTTGCTGGAAGTCCAAGCCCCTCGCCCACAAATCCTCCTTTACCCCGTCTCTCCAACCCTTTCGAGGACGACCCCTACCACGCCTTTCTTCCCCTACAGATTTACATGCTCTCCATGTCATTCTACTTTGATCCATTCTCTCTAAATGACCAAACCACCTCAACAACCCCTCTTCAACCCTCTGACTAATACTTTCATTAACTCCACACCTTCTCCTAATTTCCACTCCGAATTTTCTGTATAATATTTACACCACACATTGCCCTTAGACAGGGCATCTACACTGCCCCCAACCGCCTCCTCGCTGCTGCGTTTACAACCCAAGCTTCACACCCATATGAAAGTGTTGGTACCACTACATTTTCATACATTCCCTTCTTTACCTCCATAGCTAACGTTCTTTTTCTCCACATATACCTCAATGTACCACTCAACTTTTCTCCCTCATCAATTCTATGATTAACCTCATCCTTCATAAATCCCTCCACTGGTACATCAACTTCCAAATATCTGAAAACATTCACTTCTTCCATACTCCTCCTCCCCAATTTGATATCTAATATTTCTTTATCTAAATTATTTGATACCCTCATCATCTTACTCTTTTCAATGTTCACTTTCAACTTTCTACCTTTACACACACTCCCAAACTCGCCCAATAACCTCTGCAATTTTTCTTTAGCACAGTATCATCAGTAAAAAGTAACTGTGTCACATCCCATTTTGTATTTCATTCCCCCTAAACTGAGCCTCACTGTCCTCATGAAAACTCTTTACAGTATTTAGTAACTTACCACCTATTCCATATACTTGCAACATCTGCCACATTGCTCCCCTGTCCACTCTATTATATGCTTTTCCTAAATCCATAAATGCAATAAAAACTTCCCTACCTTCATCTAAATACTGTTCACGTATATGTTTCAATGTAAACACTTGATCTACACATCCCCTACCCACTCTAAAACCTCCTTGCTCATCCGCAATCCTACATTCTGCCTTACCTCTAATTATTTCAGTGATAACCCTACCGTACACTTTTCCTGGTATACTCAGTAAACTAATTCCTCTATAATTTGTTCAATCTCTTTTGTCTCCCTTACCTTTATATAAAGGGATTATACATGTTCTCCGCCAATCCCTAGGTACCTTCCCCTCTTTCATACATTCATTAAACATAAATACCAACCACTCCAACACTATATCATCCCCTACATTTAACATTTCTGTCATGATCCCGTCAGTTCCAGCTGCTTTACCCCCTTTCATTCTACGTAATGCCTCACGCACCTCCACCACACTCACATCCTGCTCTTCTTCACTCCTACAAGATGGTATACCTCCCTGGCCAGTGCATGAAATTACCGCCTCCCTTTCTTCGTCGACATTTAAAAGTTCCTCAAAATATTCTCGCCATCTACCTAATACCTCCATCTCCCCATCTACTAACTCCCCTACTCTGTTTTTAACTGACAAATCCATACTTTCCCTAGGCTTTCTTAACTTGTTTAACTCACTCCAAAAATTTTTCATATTTTCATTAAAATTTCTTGACAGTGCCTCTCCCACTCTATCATCTGCTCTCCTTTTGCACTCTCTCACCACTCTCTTCACCTTTCTTTTACTCTCCATATACTCTACTCTTTACTTCATCATTCCACCAATTATTCCTCTTTCCTCCTGCACCCACCCTCCTATAGCCATAAACTTCTGCCACGCATTCTAGTACTGCATTATTAAAACTATTCCAACCCTCTTCAACTCCCCCCCCCCCACTGCTCATGCACTTTCACTTCCCTCTTGTTGTTGCCATTTTCTTCTTATCCCATCTACCTCTTACTCTAACTGTAGCTACAACTAGATAATGATCCGAGATATCAGTTGCCCCTCTATAAACATGTACATCCTGAAGCCTACCCATCAACCTTTCATCCACCAATACATAATCTAACAAACTACTTTCATTACGTGCTATATCATACCCGTGTATATTTATTTATCCTCTTTTTCATAAAATATGTATTACTTATTATCAAACCTTTTTCTAAACATAGCTCAATTAAAGGCTCCCCATTTTCATTTACCCCTGACACCCCAAATTTACCTACTACTCCCTCCACAACATTTTTACCCACTTCAGCATTAAAATCCCCAACCACAAGTACTCTCAAAACTCACCACGCATTCACTGAACATTTCCCAGAATCTCTCTCTCTTCTCTACACTTCTCTCTTCTCCAGATGCATATATGCTTACTATAACCCACTTTTCACATCCAGCCTTTATTTTACTCAACATAATCCTTGAATTAATATATTTATACTCCCTTTTTTCCTGCCATGGTTTATCCTTCAACATTATTGCTACTCTTTCTTTAGCTCTAAGTCTATTTGAAACCCCTGACATAATCCCATTTATTCCTCTCCACTGAAACTCCCCCACCCCCTTCAGCTTTGTTTCACTTAAAGCCAGAACATCCAGCTTCTTCTCATTCATAACATCCACAACCATCTCTTCTTATCATTCGCACAACATCCACGCACATTCAGACATCCCACTTTAAAAATTTTCTTCTTATTCTTTTTAGTAATTATTACAGGAAAAGGGGTTACTAGCCCATTGTTCCCGGCATTTTAGTTGAATTTTACAACACGCATGGCTTACGGAGGAAAGATTCTTATTCCACTTCCCCATGGATATAAAAGGAAAAGTTATAAGAAACAAGAACTATTAAGATAAAATCAAAGAAAACTCACATTAGTGTGTATAGATAAATGTGTACATGTATGTGTAGTGTGGTTAAGTGTAAGACATACCTGTAATCTTGAATATTTATGAGACAGACAAAAGACACCAGCAATCCTACCATCATGTAAAACAATTACTGGCTTTCGTTTTACACTCACTTGGCAGGACGGTAGTACCTCTCTGGGTGGTTGCTGTCTACCAACCTACTACCTATAAGAATACTATATATATATATATATATATATATATATATATATATATATATATATATATATATATATATATATATATATATATATATATATATATATATATATATATATATATATATATATATATATATATATATATATATATATATATATATATATATATATATATATATATACATATATATATAGGGAGGTACCACCTCTAGAACTGTCCTGGGGACCCTCATCCTCAGAGAAGAGAATAAACTTGCTTCAGGGAAAACTCAAGGTTCTCCCTGAAGCTGTTTGAGAATTTTCTCCTACCACCCCCCTATATTTAATATATATTTTATTTAAAGACAAGATACATTGAGAACACATTCGCAAAAATACAATAGAAACTAAAACAACAGCAAACACAAGACAAGGTGAGAACATTAGTCACCAGCTGGGAAGGTAAGTCTATCAGAGCTGCTTCATGAGTGTAGCACATCCCTTCACAGCTTTCACGGCCTTCCTTGTGGCTGGCTGGTTGAACCAAGGTAATGGTATAACGATGGGATCCCTGTTTATTATATTCTTAGCACCTAGTTCGCCCATATAACCATGCTATATAACCGTGCCTCCCAAGTTAGCACCTAAGAGGCATGGTTATATGGGTGACATTTGCCGAATAAAAGAATAAAACGTAACACACTTTTAACAGGCCATACAGCAGAAACAAGTAAAACAAGGTTTGTATATTTCGAACCATCTCCCACCAAGGCAAGTGACTTGAATCATCTGAAACGATTTCACTTTCACTCGTTCAATCACTGTCTTGCCAGAAGCTTGCTCAGAATACCATATAATCTGCAGCATCCTCAGTCCTCTTACAAAGTGCAGGCGCTGTTCGTCTCACCTCCGGCACTAAAGTCCAGCTTCCCCGCATCCCTGAATCCTTTAATTAATATTGCCTTGCTCACATTTCAACTGTACTTCAAATTATAAAAGCCACTTGCTTTCACTCCTCTCTAACATGCTCATTCAAGCCTATTGGATGTGCATGCTGCAAGGACTGAAAATCTTCCTTAACCTTTGCTTCTGTCAGTTTTGAAATGACCACTATTCTTCTGTCCCTAGATTTCTATGTCCTCTCTCCTTTCAATATGTAAAAAAATCTCCTCACCATCCTTCCCCCCTTAAACAGAAAACGCTTTTAATAAACCAACTGCTCTCTTATTCGCCCTGAAATGTGAATCGTCCACTGCCTTCAGCCTTCCTTCGCTGCAGTGTTTAAGCCCATCCTTCACATCCATATAACAGTGTTGATACCAGTATGCTATAATACTAGTTTAATTTAAATTCACACTGTACCATAAAGGATTAAAATGACACATGTTTAGACAAACTCTTCCCTTAGTCAAAAATTATGAGATGTTCTGTCGTAAATGTCTGATCGACTTGCTTAAAGCAAAAGCAAAAGTAATTGTTTATTATATTCTATCTGTATATTTAGACTCTCTTCAGTGTATATTAATGTATATTACTTTTATCCTCTTTGCATAATCCAAGTAACATTGCTGCATTCTTCCATTACCTGATGCATCTCACTTACCCCGTTTCGGATTCAGTTATCTTGCCTCTCGTTAATCATATATGCTTACTCAACCCTCTCCCTGGTCCATTACATTCATGCTTTACGTCAGTTGAAGAAAGCTCAGTCAATGTCTCCTTTACCCTTCCGATACTCTCGGGTTTCATTTATTACAAAGTGTCCAAATATGAATTGTTGAAACTTTCCTGTTTGTGCTTAGCCATGCAGGTGCTGCTTGTGAACAACCATCTGAAACCATTTCATTCGGCATGTTGTACTTGATTTGTGAAAATGTTTTATCCTGCACAAGCGACTTGCACGATCCATTAATTAACGTCTGGTATTGACGAATAGGTATATGTATTTCAAAGATTAAGAACACGCTGGAACTTTAAAGAATTAACTAAATATGTTTGCAGAACAGATCGTTGAACCTAAACGAAAATGATTGATACTGTGCACTAAAAAACAGGTAATAAATTTCGTAACATAATTCTGCGTAAATGTACCAGAGGAAAAGGATGAACACTTTTGCTAGCACTATGTTATATAAAAGTGTGGCTTGTGCTTATGGCTGCAATGAGGACGTAACAGCCAGATATTTCTTTATTCAATTGTACGTAGTACTACAAATGTATGTCGTTTATAACAAGTCCATCTCTAATGTAAACTCAATATTTAATAAAATACATCTTACTTTTGTATACCTTGCTTTCTATTATTAACTCCTTTCTGTGCCTGTTTTTCTCTGTGCCTCCTCCACATATAACTCTCGTCTTTCTATGTACGTTCACGTACCTGTCTCTTACTGAGAAGGGTGTATGCGGCTTCTTGTTATTTTACTGCAACATGTCGATACCAGCAGACAATTTTAGCCAAGAACAAAAATACGCGCGCTCTGGAAACAGGTGGAAGAGATCTCAAGCGGAAATTGTGGTCCAGCAAATAAAGTCAAAGAGAAAAAGAATGAAACGCGAGTTTGGTTTGTGATCTGTATAACAATACGAATATTTATGAGTGTATTTCTAGGGTTGACGCTCTGTATTATGTGCATCGTTGTGTAACTCTGTGCTGTGTGATTGTAAATTCTTCTGTATCTAGGACGCCCTGTGTGTGTGTGTATGTGCATCGTTATGTCCCTCGATTGCCAAAGTGAGAACATCTTTGTGAAACTCTTCTCTGTTAGCTTAATTTGCGTGTACGTCCTTATGTATTTCTCTAAACTTTGTGTGTGTGTGTGCGTTCTTATGAATCTATCTAATCTTTGTGAGTACGTACTTTGACCTATGTGTATGCATCCATCTGCCCATCTTGAACCGGAGTGTACACATCGTGATGTTCATCTGTAACCATAGTATATACGTCGTTGTGTTCATCTCTAATCTAAATGTATATGTCTTTCTCTCCATCTTTAACTGGAGAGTCTATATCTATGTGTTCCTTTAAAACCTGAGTGAACATTCATGAACATCTTTCTAGCCAGTGTACGAATGCCTTTGTGCATTTCTCTGTTGTGAATACAGAAGGAAATATGTTGAATCATATTTGTAACACGCCTGTAAAAGAATGCTTGCGCGTCCTGAATGCTCGCCTTCAGAATAAAATCACATTTTTCCAGTATGCTTGCAGCTCTCCTTGTGTTGCCGGGTTGACATAACTATACGACCATTGTATCTTGCGTTAACACGGTGTTGTTGCGCAGAGGAGCAACACCATCTACTAGAATTTCGAATCCTGATTACAGTACACACACACAAACACACACAAAAAACACACACATACACACACACGCACACACATACACACACACACACACACACACACACACACACACACACACACACACACACACACACACACACACACACACACACACATACACACACGCACACACACGCACACACACGTTCACACCTACACATTCCCACATTTACAGACCCACACACTCTTCCACCCCGCACCCTTCCCCTACCTCTCTCCCACTCCCTTCCCTGATCCCCCCTCTCTCTCTCTCACCCTCCTCCTTCTCGCCCCTCCTCTCCCTCTTTCCCCCTCTCCTTCTCCCGTTCTTTCTCCCCTTTGCTTCTCCCTCCTCCTCTCTCTCCCCATAATCCCACTTTTTTACCCCTCCCCACCTCTCTCTCATTTCGCCACTGTCTCCAGCTTCCTCCTCTCCCTCCCTCCGCCCCCCCTCCCCCCCACACACTCAAGCACACCACAAAAAAAAAAGAAGCACAGAAATACATAATTTTTCATTTTGTGGCAACCAAAAAAAAAATGGGTTGACAGAGAGCAGGACATAAAACTAAGGGACCGGAGGATGAGTCTTGGAAGGAAGATTTGGCAGCAGAGCTCATGTAAAGGGAACATGAGTGGGGAAGGAAACTAGAAGAATTTAGCATGAAAATGGAGGGGACGATAGCTGCAGAGACCAAGAAGTGGGAGATGTAAGTCACAGCAGCTGAGGCTAAGAAACAGAGATTAGAAAAGGAACTGAAAAATCTGAAACAGCCTATAGAACTAAAGAGCAATGTGGGCATGACATCTGAAATTACTACCTCAGTCACAAACAAGGGGACCATAGAGAATGAAGGAGTTAAACTGTGTGCAGAGGCCTTATCAAACCATCATGGAACCCAAGAAAGAAGAGGATCACATCAGGAGCAATCGAGGGGACTGTAGAAAATGAAAGAACAAAGCTATACATAGAGGCCCTAACAGACCACAGCAGTGCCCAGGGAAAGCTGAGAAGGGAAAATGACAGACCACTGGGCCCAGGACAACAGATAGTGAAGAGACTGAGAAAAGAAAAGCTTTTTTATGGGCTCCAGGAAGTTGAAAGGGAAACCTATGAAGCAAGAAGAAGAGGGGAGAAAAAAAATTAAAACATCATAAAAGCAATAACAGAAGATGACATGACCCAACCGGCTAATTTTCTGAGGGAGGTTAGCAAGATGAAGAATCCGGCCAGTTAAAGTGATTTTCGAGGAAGAATCGGCTCGAAACAGGAACTTTCACGAGAAAACAAGACTAAGGGACATACCAGCATACTAGAAGATGTATCTCGACCACGACAGAACATGAAAAGAAAAACTAAAAGAGATGGTACAAAGATGATAGGATTAAAGAGAGGTGAAGATGGAGATGGACAGAACCCAGCCTCAGGAGGAAGATCAAATGTAACCTCACTCACAACCACCTACAAAAGCCCACAACCAGGAACACCCCAATGCAACCAAACATTCTAAACCAAAACACACATGCCATACCCAATGCCCACACCCACCTCATTATAAACCTCACTTTCACTGCAATCACCTAGACCACAGTTTTAGAAAAGAAGATGAAGGCTTGGTATACAAATGCAGACAGAATAACAAATAAGTGCAAGGAGTGGCATGAAAGAATCAAGGAGACATCCCCAGACATAACAGCACTCACGGAAATAAAACTTATCAAAATGAAAACAGATGCAATCTTTCCACTTGGAAATCAAATCCTCAGGAAAGACACAGCGAGCAGAGGGGGTGGAGGAGCTGCACTGCTCAATAAAAACCGGTGGGGATTTAAGGAAATGGAAGGAATGGATGAAATGGGCGAAAAAGACGACATAGAAGGAACAATCTAGTCTGAGGGCCATAAAGTGATAATTGCAGTAATGAACAACCCACCACAGAACTGCAGGAGGCCAAGAGAGCAACAGAGCAATGATAGACACACTAGCCAAGATGGCAAGAAAAGCTCACGTGGGGAGGGCAAAACACTAGGAGATTGACTGGGAAAGCCTGGAGCCCCATGGGGGTCCCAAAACATGGAGAGCCAAGATGATGGATGTGGTACTGGATAACCTCGAGCATCAATAAGATGAGGACGATCCAACAAGCCTGGACCTAGCATTCACCTTGAGCAATTTGGACATTGAGGATATCACGTTAGAAAGGCACTTTGGAGCTAGTGATCATGTGGTTCTGTGCTTTGATTAAATAGTTGAGCTACAAGTGAAGAGGGTAGCAGGAATAGGACGGGAAAAACAAAACTACAAAAGGGGCGACTACACAGGCACGAGGAACTTCCCGCAAGACGTTCAGTGGGAGAAAGAATTATCAGGAAAACCAGTAATAGAAATAATGTACTATGTGACATCAAAATGCAAGGAAGCAGAGGAGAGGTTTGTTCCCAGGGGAAACAGAAATAATGGGAAGACCAGAACGAGCCCTTGGTTTACCCAAAGAGAGGCAAAAACTAAGTGCGCAAGAGAATATAAAAGGTACACATGACAAAGGACCCAGAAAATAGAGATTAGTCGAAGAGCTAGAAATGAGTATACACAAGCAGGGAGGCCCAGCGACAGTACGAAAAACGACATAGTATCGAAAGTCAAGTCTGACCCGAAGCTGTTGTATAGCCACATCAGGAGGAAGACAACATGAGATTTAGGGAAGTATTTACAGTGACGACAGAAAGGACTCCAGGAAGTCAGAATAGGGGGCACAAATACAAAGGATATACCAAATAGTGCTAGATGAAATACATACAATTAAGGAGGAGGTGAAAGAAGCTGCTAATAAACTTAATACGTCATAGGCAGTGAGACCGGACATCTCTCCGTGGATCCTTAGAAAGGGAGCAGAGACTCTCTGTGTGCCACTAACAACAATTTTCAACACATCCATTGAAATTGGGCAACTACCTGAGGTATGGAAGACGGCATATGTAGTCCCCATTTTTAAGAAAGGAGACAGACACGAGGCACTAAACTACAAACCAGTGTCATTGACGTTCATAGTATGCAAAGTCATGGAGAAGATTATCAGGAGGAGAGTGGTCGGGCACCTAGAATAGAACACACTTATGAAAATAGGGAAGGAAAATCCTGTGTCACAAACCTACTGGAGTTTTGTGACAAGTAACACAAGTAAGACACTAGACAGAGGAGTAGATAGATTCCATTTTCCTGGACTGCAAGGAGGCCTTCGACGCAATTCCTCACAAGAGATAAGTGCAAAAGCTACAGGATCGTTGTTGCCTCCCTGTCAGGGAGGCAACAACGAGTGACGAGGTGTCAGAGTGGACGCCTGTGAAGAGCTGGGTTCCACAGGGGTCAGTTCAAGGACCAGTTCTATTTTTGGTGCATTTGAATGACATGACCGAAGATATAGACTCAGAAGTGTCTCTGTTTGCAGATAATGTGAAGTTAGTGAGAAGAATTAAATCGGATAAGGATCAGACAAAACTACAAAGAGTGGTGGACAGCCTGAAAGCCTAGTCCAGCAACTGGCTCCTCGAATTTGACCCCGCCAAATGCAAAGTCATGAAGATCGGGGAAGGGCAAAGAATGCCGCAGACAGAGTTTAGTCTAGGAGGTCAAAGACTGCAAACCTCACTCAAGGAAAAAAGATCTTGGGGTGAGTATAATATCGAGAACATTTCCTAAGGTACACAAATGGGCGCCTGGCCCACCTGAAAATAGCGTTCCAATACCTCAGAAAGGAATCGTTCAAGACTCTGTACTCCGTGTACGATAGGCCCAAAATGGAGTATACAGCACCAATGTGGAACCCACACCTGGTCAAGCAAGTCAAGAAATTAGAGAAAGTGCAAAGGTTTGCAAAAAGACTAGTCTCAGAGCTAAGAGGAATGTCCTACGAAGAAAGGTTAAGGAAAATCGGCCTGACGGCACTTGAGGACAGGAGGGTTAGGGAAGACATGATAAAGGTATACAAGATACTGCGAGGAATTGACAAGGTGGACAGAGACAGGATGTTCCAGAGATGGCATGCAAATACAAGGGGTCATAATTGGATGTTAGGAAACATTTCTTCAGTCATATAGTTGTCAGAAAGTGGAACAGTCTGGCAAGAGACGTAGTGGAGGCAGGAAACATACATAGTTTTATAAAAAGGTTTGATAAAGCTCATGGAGCAGGGAGAGAGAGGACCTAGTTGCGATCAGTGAAGAGGCGGGGCGAGGAACCATGAATCAACCCCTGTAACCACAAACAGGTGAGTACACACACACACAACGTTCTGCAGCACTACCATCCTCAGAACCACCCACAGAATAGCCTCAATCCCGACAACTCCACAACTACCAAACAAACTAATCGAAATCAATCCACACTCCGCACACCCACAGCCCATTGTATCCTGCCAGTTCTCCCATTCTCCCAGCCCCTACAAACCCTCCTGAACACAGTAATGGAATTGAAGGTAAAGCTATAGTACCAAGGGCTTATCTAAGGAAAGTAGCGCATATGGAAAGTCCTGAAATTGAGCCCCTTTCGAGATATCTGACACCCATCTTTTAGAAATCTTTACCATAAAGCAGCTCAAAATTACAAGTCAAGCTCGTTAATCTCTCAATTAGCAAATTATGTGGCTACATGAAAATAACATTTACACCTTCATTGCTTTCACTGATGCAAATAAGTGTATGATGTGATCAAATTCAGTTTTGTTCTCTTTCTACACTCACAGTCACAGTTTGCCTTGACCCGTGGAGGCTTTCAGATACGAAAGATGAACTATTTAAACATCTCATTGGTCAAAATAGAGGCATATATAGGCGTATCAAAAGAGAGAATGGGCAGTTAAGAAATCAATATATTCAATTCAAGAGAAAAATAAAAAAAATAAGGAAAGCAAAAAGGGATTATGAGACTAAGGCCGCAAGGGTTTCGAAGACTAACCCAAAAGGGTTCTTTCAAGTATGCAGAAGTAAGATTAGGGACAAGACGGACCCACTTAAGAGTAACTCTGGTCAGACCACTGATAATGAAAAGGGAAAGTGTGAAATTTTCAATACTTACTTCCTCTCAGTTTTTACCCAGGTAAATACTAGCGAAATTCCTGAAATAATAGATTATGTAGAACAGGATGATGATAAACTATGCACGATTTCTGTAACCAGTGACATGGTCCTCAAACAAATAGAGGAATTAAAGCCTAACAAATACCCAGGTCCTGATGAATTGTATGCAAGGGTGTTAAAGGAATGTAAAGAGGAACTTAGCATACTGTTGGCGAAACTTTTCAAAATATCACTGCAAACTGGCACGGTGCCTGATAAGTGGAAAATGGCAAATGTAATACCTATTTACGAGGCAGGTGACAGGTCCTTAGCTTCGAACTATAGACCAATAAGCCTTACCTCCATAGCGGAAAAATTTATGGAATCAATTATTTCCGAATCAATAATTTCTTGATTGGCATAAACTGATTAATGAATCTCAACACGGTTTTACAACAGGGCGTTCCTGTCTTACGAATTTACTAAGTTTTCACTAAGGTGTTTGAGGAGGTTCCAGTATTACGAATTTATTTACTGTATTCAATAAGGTGTTTAAGGAGGTAGATCATGGTAATGAATATGATATTGTGTATATGGACTTCAGTAAGGCTTTCGATAGAGTTCCATATCAGAGGCTATTGAGGAAACTAAGGCACACGGAATAGGAGGAGAATTTTTTTCCTGGGTAGAGGCATGGCTGAAAAAAGGCAGCAAAGAGTTTGCATAAATGGGGAGAAATCAGAAAGGGGGTACGTCAAATGCGGTGTTCCGCAGGGGTCAGTGTTGGGTCCCTTGGTGCTCACAGTTTACATAAACGACATAGATGAGGGAATAAATAGCGACATAAGCAAATTTGCTGATGACACCATAATAGGCCGGCCAATTCATTCTAATGAGGACATCAGATCACTCGAGAATGATCTGAATAGTCTGATGCAGTGGTCGGAGAAGTGGTAGATACAGTTTAATATAGACAAATGCAAAGTTCTAAATGTTGGACAGGAAAATAACCATGCCACATATAAACTAAATAATGTAGATCTTAATATTACTGATTTCGAAAAGGATTTAGGAGTTCTGGTTAGCAATAATCTAAAACCAAGAGAAAAGTGCATTAGTGTTCGTAATAAAGCTGACAGAATCCTTGGCTTCATATCTAGAAGTATAAATAATAGAAGCCCTCAAGCTGTTCTTCAACTCTCTATTTCCTTGGTTAGGCCTCATTCAGATTATGCTGCACAGTTCTGGTCACCGTATTACGGAATAGATATAAATGCACTGGAAAACATGCAGAGGAGGATGAAAAAGTTGATCCCATATATCAGAAATCTTCCTTATGAGGATAGACTGACGGCTCTGAATCTGCACTCTCTCGAAAGGCTTAGAATTAGGGGGGATATGATCGAGGTGTATAAATAGAAAACAGGAATAAATAAAGGGGATTAAATAGCGTACTGAAAATGTCCAGCCAAGGCAGAACTCGCACAATGGTTTCAAGTTGGAAAAATTCAGATTGTGGATGTGTGGAACAAACTCCCGAGTACAGTTATTCAGGCTAAAACGTTGTGTAGTTTTAAAAATAGGTTAGATAAATACATGAGTGGGTGCGGGTGGGTGTGAGTTGGACCTGAGTAGGTGGGTCATTAGGATTATCCGGGAGGGAGGGGGGACATTGACCTGCTTTGCATGGGTCAGTAGGCCTGCTGCAGTGTTCCTTCTTTCTTATATTCTTATGTCTCCTAGGTGATGTCTCGTAGCAGTGCGAAGATTGAGGAAGACAGTCTTATCACCATACTGAACAATAAATTCGAGAAGTTTTTTAGGTCTTCATATTGCATGTTGGCGCAATCCAAAATTTCTTCATTTAGCTGCTGTCCATCAACATAAGTGCTGTTCAATTCGCCCAAATTTTCACACTTCTTCTCTAGAACGTCACTTTCGGTGCAGTAACACAGTCCCTCCACATCGAGGAGGAACTTTTTAACTTGGAGTCAGTTTTATGCGAACGAGCGAACTTTTCATCCATTTCCTGAGAAGACGGTCGAGTGTTCCCTTCATGACTCTTTTCCTGCATCTCTCGAGTTCTCACTAGCTATTTGTTTCTTTCGTCTATGTCCTTCAACTTCAATAACCCATTCTTAAAAGAGACCGAGTACTTTTTCGAGTGACTCACTGACCTAATCTCGGAGGGCTTTCAAATTCAGGGCAGAATCGTGGAAGTTCATGCGAGTGAGCTCTCGTGGCCTGGTGGTTACTTTCGCTTAACACGGCGAGGGCCTGTGTTCGATTCCCAGCCAGAGAAGAAACATTGAGCATGTTTCTTTCCACCTGTTGCCTATGTTCCCCATTAGTAAAATGGGTACCTGAGTGTTTGTTGATTGGTGTGGGTCGCATCCTGGGACACTTACCTAATTTGCCCGAATTGCTCAGCATAGTAGTATGTCACTGATGTCAGCTAGGACTGTATACCATGTACATGTACTTGTAGTAAATAAAAATATTATTATTATTATTAGGATCCAGCAGCCTGTTTTGAATATGGTTAAGGCGAATGAGTACTTTGTTCTAAAATCCTAGCAAAGTCAGAAAATCGTAACCTAACATGCGGTTATATAGCTGCCATGCGTCACTTCTTGCGCACTGATCTCTGTTTCATTGCCTTTCATCTCCTGGAGAACTTAAGTATCTCCTCAAGGTATTTGCTGACGGGTTTCTGACTTAGATTTAACCACAGGTTCGACATTTTTGAGTTTTTTCAATGCTGGACACCCGGTGAAATATATGACGTGGATCTGGGATTAATTTCCACACGAGTGAGGTGTTTTTTCATAACAAGGTCAGAGATGGAGAGTAGCTTCAGTAAGTCAAATAAATTTCCCACATTGGAGTCATCGTCCAGCAGAAGCGACTCCCTCTGCTTTTCCTTCTCAGTCTGTGAATGAAGTTCCGCATCAATAACTCCTCTGTTTCAGCTAAATTTCTTTCCATTTCTTTCCACTGTGTGAAGCACTCCCGATGATCTTCATGATCACTAATCCTTTAAATAAGAAAAAGGCATAATGCCGTGACTGGAACAATACACAAATAACCTGCACATAGGAGAGGGAAGCTTACGACAACGTTTCGGTCAGACTTGAACCGAAACTTGATACTCAGTTCCTTGAATCAGAAATTTCCACTCTTCGTAATTCATTTTCTCGTCTTGGATCCTTTTCCTATAACATAGACTCTACCTTGTCATGTGCTAAACGGACTTTCTTCTCTCCCAAACTCTCTACTCCTGGGAACTCTCCTGTACTCTGCCTTCTCTATATTTCCAATCTTTCTAATCTCAACAGCTCTTTCAGTTACTAAGACATCAAACTTACTTTTCGCCAGACTGACACTTTTCGCACGAATCTAGTTCATACCTCTCCTCCCTCTATAGATGCTCCTGGTGTCTACTCTATTTCTTGTTCCTCTTGTTCCATTCAGTACTTTGGAGAAACTGGCCGATCTCTTTCTGACAGACTCAGGGAGCACGAAAGTAGTGATAGGCTTGCCAACACCAACAATGCTCTTCTCTGTCATGTCAGAGATCACAGTCATCCTATTGACTGGTCTCATGCTAAAACTGTCTACCAACTTCTAACTTTCACAGTCGCAGTCCTGTTTAATCCTCCCTTATGCACAACTTTCCTTGTGTGAATCTTAGTTCGGGGCTTTGTCACTGTAGATGCCTTCCTTTCCCATTACATTGTAAAATGCTCCAAATTTAACCTAATTCTTTTAACTCCTACTCCCTCTTCCCCGTTCCTCTTTTGTCTTTCTCCTTTGGGTTTTCTTTCTTCTATCTTGGGTGCTTGGTCCATTATTATTTTTTCACCCCTCAGTGTTTTTGTTCCTACCCTTTGTGGGCCCCTAGCTCCCTTGCAGTGCTCCCCTTTCTTAGTCATCGACTGACTCCACTACTGCTACTATTATTACTTCCTCTAGCACTACCTCCCTTCTTCCTTTCCTACTACCTCTCTTGTTCCGTTCTTGTTTGCTGGCCTATATATACTCCTTCCTTCTCTCCTATCTGTTAGTGTGATTTTGTAAATGGTCCAAGCCGGATCGAAACGATTCGTAAGCTCCCCTTTCCTATTTGCGGGTTATTTGTGTCCTAATCCTTCCAGGTGCTTTGTACTGGTTGAATCCACTTACCAGCTCCAATGAGAATGGATGGTCGTACGGGGAATACAGAAGACAACAGATAAAAACTGCAGATTTTCTAGAAGGGGAATAGACCTGCTATGTGCGAGTCACTTCCTCACCATTACCATTTCCTAATTTCCTCTTGAACCAAGTTTTCTTCATTAATTTTACAGAAACCCCTACACTACCACCTTAATTTGCGCAGGAGAATGGTCTTACTGCCAGTTGGAACTGAGCATTAGTACTGTGAGGTATGTGATCGTGTACCTCCCAGTACCGTACTTTTACCTAATAATTTATGTAAGTGGTTTGACAATCTACCCATGATAATCAAAGACAGATTATCATACATCTAAAGAAAATTCCTTTTTTTTTTCATTGTCCGAGGATGCCTCTCCTGACTTTAATAGAAATTGGTCAGTGGCGTCCCCCTTCAAGTGGTGACCAGGGCAAGTACTTTACTCCCCATATCTTAAGTACACCTATGTATAGTGCACCTTTGCTGACGGAATGACAAATAATTGTCAGTAGTGGCATGAATTATGGACGCATCCCCATACATCTAGTGATCACAGAAACAAAGTTCTCAGGGATAATAAAACATGTGATATTTCCATCCGGATATCAAATCATGAGAAAGGGTAGAGGGAACAGAGGGGGCAAAGGAGTTATACTGCTGATCAAAAACCAGCGGAGTTTGGGGGAAATGGAAAGAATGGATTGAAGGGAAGCAAGGGACTACATAGTAGGAACACTTCAGACTGGGGGTCCCAAGGTGGTGATGACAGTGATGTATAACCCACCACAGGATAGCAGGAAGACAAGACAATAATTTGATGAAAGCGACAGAGCAATGGTGGACACACTAGATGAAGTGGCCAGAAGGGCACATAGGGGCAGAGCAAAGCTACTAGTAGTGGGTGACTTCAATCAATGGGAAAACCTGGACCCCCATGGGGGAACAGAAACATGGAGAACTAAAATGATGGAGGTGGTACTGGAAAACCTCATGCGCCAACATGTAAAGAACACTACCAGAGGGAAAGGAGAAGATGAACCAGGATGGCTGTTCCTAATATTCCCTTTGAGTAGTTCAGTCATTGAGGAAATCACATATGAAAGGAACCTCAGAGTGATCCCGTGGTACTGAGCTTAGAATACATAGAGTTAAAAGTGGAGACTGAAGCAGCACATGCAGGACGAGAGAAGCCAAACTGCAAAAGAGGAGACTACGCAAGTATAAGGAATTTCCTGCATGAGGTACAGTGGGAAAGAGAACTGGTGGAAAACAACAAAAAATGAAATGATGGAGTATGTGACCACAAAATGCAAGGAGGCTGAGGAGAGGTTCGTACCCAAGCCCAACAGAAACAATGGGAAGATCAAAACGAGCCATTGGTTCAACCAAAGGTGTAGAGAGGCCAAAACTAAATGCACTAGATAATGAAAAAGATATAGAAGACAAAGGATTCAGAAGAATAAGGAGATCAGTTGAAGAACCAAAAATGAATATGCATGGATATGGAGGAAGGCCCAGCGGCAATACGAGAATGATATAACATCGAAAGGCAAATCTGACCCAAAGCTGTTGTATAACCACATCAGGAAGAAACCGACAGCCAAGGACTAGGTAATCAGGCTGAGGAAGGAGGGAGGGGAGATCACGAGAAAGGAAAATGCATGTGAAGAGATAAACACAAGATTAAAGGAGAAATTTCAATGGAGACAGAAAGGGCTCTAGCAAACCGGGATAGAAGGTTAAACCCACAAGTGCTTAACACACTGCACACAACTGAAGAGAAGATGAAATGGCTGCTAAGTGAGCTAGATACCTGAAAGGCGGTGGAACCGTGCAACATTTGTCTGTGAGTCCTAAGAAAGGGAGCATAGGCACTGTGTGTGCCTCAAAAAAAAATCTTTAACATGTCTATCGAAACAGGGTAACTACCTGAGGTGTGGAAGACAGCAAATGTAATCCTAGTCTTTATAAAAGGAGATACGCAAGTAGAATAAAACTACAGACCATTGTCACTGACATGTATACCTTGCTAGGGAAAAGATTGCTAGATTACCAAAGATGGAGTAACCTCATATGGTTTCACAGAGGATAAATAGTGTGCTACAAACTACGGGAGTTTTATGACGAAGTGACAGAAGTAAGGCAGGAGAGAGAGAAGGGGGTGGGCAGACTTCATTTCTTTGACTGTTAGAAGACTTTCAGCACAGTTCTGCCCAATAAATTAGTTTAAAAGCTAGAGAAGCAGGCAGGAGTAACAGGGAAGGCAATGCAATTTATCAAAGAATTCCTGACAGGAAGGAAACAAAGAGTGATGGTGCAGGACGAGGTGTCAGAGCGGGATTCCGCAAGGGTTAGTCCTAGGTCCAGCACTGTTTCTGGTATATGTGAATAACATGTCGGAAAACATGAATTCAGAGATGTCTCTGTCTGCGGACGATCTGAAGTTAATGTGGAGAATTCAAGTGGATGAGAATCAGGTAGGACTAGAAAGGGGATCTGGAAAGGATGCAAGCCTGGATCTACACCTGGTTCCTGGAGTTTAAACCCACCAAGATTGGGAAGCGTAAAATAAGACAGCAAACAAAGTGCAGGCTAAGGCGTCAAAGATTACAATGTACACTCAAGGAAAAAGATCTTTGGGTATCATACCGAGCATATCTGGGGTGCACATCAACCAAGTAACTGCTGCAGCACATGGGCGCCTGGTAAACCTAAAAATACCGTTTCGATACCTGAGTAACGAATCGTTCAAGACTTTACACCGTGTATATCACGCCCATATTGGAATATGCAGCAAAAGTATGGAACCCACAAATGCTCAAGCATTCCAAGGAATTAGAGGAATTGCAGAGGTTTGCAGAAAGACTAGTCTCGGAGCTAAGGAGTATGTCCTACGAGAAGACCACCTGACCACACTGGAGGATAGGAGGGATAGAGAGGATATGATAACGACATATACAATACTGAGAGGAACTGACAAGTTGGATAGGGACAGGATGTTTCAGAGATGGGGGCACATTAACAATTGCTCATAACTGGAAGCTGAAAACTCAGATGAATCACAGGGATTTTGGGAAGTATTTATTCAGTCATAGAGTTGTCAGGAAGTGGAACAATATGGACAGTAATGTAGTGGAGGCAGGATCTATCATACATACCTTGAAAAAGAGATACGATAAAGCTGACGGAGCAGGGAG